>NW_007248414.1:984616-1032318 GCF_000164805.1 Carlito syrichta
GTCCACCTGTAGTCTCAGGTACTTAGGAGGCTGGGGTGGAACGATCATCAGAGTCCAGGAGTTCGAGGCTACAGTGAGCCATTATCATGCCACTGCTCTCCAGTCTGGGCAATCGAGTGAGGCCCCAATTTTTAAAACATCTAAAATGCAGGTAAGTACAGAGAAGGAAAAAAGATCACTCATAATCCTACCACTCAGAGAGAACCCACTGCTCACACAGGTGTGCATATGGCCTGTGTGGGATTTATAGGATCATATAAGACATGTGGTTTTGTCATTAGGTTGTTTTATAATCTGCTTTTTCAATCAATAGAGTATTGCAGGCATTTTTCTCTGTGATGAATTATGATTCAACATTTCCTAATGAATATCCATCAGCAGAGAACTTGACTATGTTCACTGCATCAGACAAGCATATACAAAGTTAATAGCATATAGGAAATAACAATTACGGGCTGCATTTTCCCCAAACAAGGAGGTGGTCTCTGAGGTCCCTGGAACATCTGTTGCCCTGACCCCTCCCAGAGTTGCCCAAGAAACTAGATAACCAAGTCGATTAGACCAATTACCTACATTTTATACATAGCACTAGGTTGATTTATTTTTTTAACTGCATGACCTCTTTTCATAAAGGGTTAAAAGACACAAGAGAAACACACTTCACAAGATGAGGTCAAATAGAAAGCCAGACGAAAAAGGAATAGAAGCAAATAAACCAGCTATAATTGCTACCATGATTGAGATTTAAATTTGACTTGAGCTTCCTGGGAGCCAAGGCAGAAAGGGAATTCGGGTGATTTGTATAGCTCAAGTTATCAACAAGGAGGGAAAACGTTAATTAGGAAGATGGCATTTCTCCTGACAGTGAATTTTGGGATGAACTTTCATATAGGACGTTAGAAGAGATGCATAACAGGCAGCCTTCTTTGCAGAAGTCTTATAGCAAATATAGAAGACTGCACATGGCTACTTGAATAAACTTGAACTGAGCTAACGGTGCATCACAAATGCACAGTGATAATAATACTTCCCATTTCTACAGCTACCACTAGATGGGCACTATTATGATGAAAGGCCATTTAATCCTCAATCCTCTCAACAACCCTATAGTCTGGTGCTATTATGATCCAGGAAACCGAGGCCCATGGATAGTAAATAGCTTGCTAAGGTCACACGGCCAGGAAGCGGCAGAACCATGACTCAGACCGAGGCGTTCTGGCGCCTCTGTCCTGTCCCTCAGCTGCATTTCCTCAGAGAGGGACAGGACTGAGTCAGCGCTGATAGGTGGCCTTGTGTGACCCGACCGGGTGCAAGATTAGAACTCAGAGGCCAGGTGGTGGCAGGGTGGGGGGAGCATGGGTGGAGGTCCTCGTGTGTGCCAGGAGGAGCCGTCCAGCCTCCTAGACAGGTGGCTGCGATGGCTTCTGGCTTCGAGATGCAGGAACCGAGGCCCAGAGAGGAGACAGCCTTGCCGGAGCTACAAGGCTTCTACGTGGTGGGGCTAGATGTGAAGCCTGGGTCTGTCCAGCTCTTTCCACTGCCCCTCCCTACCTCTGGCTGAGGACCTGGCTCAGGCCACGCCCCGGGTCCAAGGCAGCTGCACACACTCCAGCCCCACAGAAAGACTATCCTGTACTCGGTGACTGTTCTTACACCTCTTCTCCGAAGCCCATACCTGGCCTGAGCTCTGAGCTTTGGACCTTCCGTGTTGCCGGCACCCCTCCTCTCTGCCGCCACCCCAAGTCAGACTCTGGCTCTATCCGTCCCCACACGCTAATCAGTCCTCAGTTTTCAAATGCAAAAAAAAAAAAAAAAACCCCAATCCCGAAGACTCTGGGAAAGATGCCAGTTTCCCTGGGGAGGCAGCAGGGAGGGTCTCATGGCCCTCTCAGCTCCCATCTCCTGCCCACCCAAGTCCCCGTGCACACAGCCTGGGGCCTCCCTTTAGCTGAGCACCTGCTTCAGGCCAGGTTCTCGCTGAACTCCCTCCCAACTCATTCTACAGACCAGGACCCCAGTGGGGCCTCCCTGCGGCCAGTGCTGAAATTGTGCCATTGCCGTGGTGGCCGTGAGTAGTTTTGTTTGAAATCGTGAGATGCCCCCGGTCTCTTTCTGATAGCCCAGCTGCCACCAGAGGCCAGTGGGCAGAGTCTGGGCTCGGGGCCCACCTCTGCCTGTCTGACCCAGCCCACAGGCCAACCCTCAGATACGCCCAGCCTCAGTGTCTTCATCCATAAAATGGGGTGAAAAGGTACCCCTGCCCTGTGGGGTTCTTATGAAGACCGAAGGAAAGACCACAGGGCTTAGCACAGACCCCTGCGCTGAACAAATGCCCAGGAAGCCGGTGCCAATACCCAGGTGGCTGATGGCTCCCCCTCTCTGGAAGGGCGGCCACATTCTTTTCGGTGCCTTCAATTCTGGTATCCTCTGTGGCAAAGCAGAGGTGGGCAGCATGAGCTTGTTAGAACCACAGGTTCCAAAAGCCCAGTGCCTGTCACCCTCGCCTCCAGCCCTGTCACAGGGCGTCCTCTGAGGCCCACCGCCCCTGATCCAAAGATCCAAGAGTTTGAGCCCGAGCCAGAGATACAGCCATGCTTCCAATGTGGCGGGGAAACCCTGCACACAGGACAGACTCAAGGAATTCTCCAGAAGGAGCAACACCGGCCCTGGCAGAAGAAGGAAAGCAGAGGGGCTTTATTAATAACCTGCCCCCACAGGAAAGACGGGAGACTTTCCACCACCAGCTTCTGCCAGGTCACAGCGTCCACCTCATGTGTGAGTTCACCCCATTTTATTAACCACTCGCCATTGCTTAAGTGCCTTAGAGTCGGAAAGGACATCCTCAGCCCATGCTCGGATGCTGGCCAGGCACTCAGTGTCCCCAGCCCTGCCCCCTTGGCCGGTGAGGAAACTGGAGCCACCAAAGGGTGGAAGCTTGCCAAGAGTTGTGGCCTGTTACCCCAAGCCAGGCCTCAGGCTTTCCTTGTTGGGGACAGTCTCAAAGAGCCAGGGATGAAAGCCACGCATCTAAACCCACTTCTGGCACGATGGGGGCCCTGGGAGATCGGCTCCCACCACTGAAGACACACCCTCCCGAGGAGGAGGCTCGTGCGCAGAGGAAAAAGGTGGAGGCTCGGACCCCAGAGGGATGTGGTCCAAATCTAAGCTCCCTGTGTTCGTGGCAGGGCTGGGATTGGCACACCCAGTGCTCCCAACCCCCTGCCGCCGACCGTACCCTGGTGCCAGAGCCAGCAGAGTGGCAGGTACACAGTCGGTGCTTAGAAAATCTGTGTGACTCGACCAACTCTGAGGGTCCTTATTGGATGCCAGGCCCGGGGAACCAGCAGGAAGTAGATTCCTCCTTTGACTGGTGACATGCAGACTGAGGCCCAGGGAAGCGAGGTGGGTTTCCCAGGGTCACACAGACCAGAGAGGCCTCACCCGAGACAGCTCCAGGCCACGGAAAGAGCTGCAGTTCCCTGGACCCGGTGGCCACAGTCTCCAGATCTGGCCCTGTCCCAGTCCAAGGGGGTCCAGAGGAGACCCCGGCAGGGCCTGGATCTCCCCACCCCCCCAGCCTCTTCCCTTCCCCACCATCGCGCCGGGGGCAGCAGGTATTGTTCCCTGAGCCTGGCAGCTCCCGGGTGCCTGGAGGCCTAGCCGGCAATCTGCACGCCCACTTCCTACCCGCCCAAGAGACCACGTGATCATCAGGAGAGAAAAGTTAAGTGGCTTTGCTGGCAGAGTGTGTGTCCTCTGAGACCCTGAGGACTCCTCGATAACAAATCAGCAAGGGCAGCAGATAGGGCTGGGAGTTGAGACAGATGCAGATCCCGCTCAACCATGGTGCCGTTGGCCTCCAGAGGCCACTTCAAGGAGAGGAGCTCACCAGGCACAGTGGCTCACACCTGAAATCCCAGCAGTTGGGGAGGCCAAGGTGGGAGGACTACTTGAGCCCAGGAGCATGAGACTAGTCTGGGCAACATAGCAAGACCTTGTCTCTAAGAAAAAATTGGCCAGGCGTGGTCGTGTACATCCTGTGATCCCAGCGACTCGGGAGGCTCACCTAAGCTCTGGAGTTGGAGTCCTCCGTGAGCTGTGATCGTGCCACTGCACTCCAGCCTGGATGACAGAGCGAGACTCTGGCTCAAAAAAAAGGAGAGGAGCTCATGAAACAAGAGGACCAGCACATGCCACGTGTCCACCATGTGCCAAGCCCTCGGCTCACAAAATCCCTGGAGTTATCCCACTTTGTAGCTGTCCAAACTGAGGCTCAGAGAGGCCAAGTCGCTCACTCAAGGTCACACAGCAGAGCTTGGATTTGAAGCTAGGGTTTCCTGTTCCAGAGCCCGAAGGCTTCCCAAATACTGGGTTACTGCTCTGATGTTCCCTGAGGCGGCACACACAGGGAAGAACAGCCTTCCCCCTTCAGAGAATATGGCAAGTGCTCACACCTTCCCCCTCCCCATCCCTGCATTTCCATATACTGGGCTTCTGTTGAGCAAGGTTTACCTGCATTTCTCAGTCTTTGGAATCTCCAGAGGTGATTTTCGCGGTGGTCCAAGGGGCAGCGTTCCCGGTTCTGCTCCTCCCAACATCACGTGTTGCTAAAATCCAGCTGGAGCTGGATTCGGGGCTCAGGGCTCCAAAGGCAGACTGTGGAGCCTGAATGCAATTAATCAGACCCCCACACACTGGAAAATAAGTGTGCAGCTTTAACTGAGCATTTACTATGTGCTCACTACGGTGGGTGTTTTACACAAAGGCTCTCTTAATCCTGCCAATACCTTATGAGGAGCACCTGTTATTACCCCCATTTTGCAGAAGAGAAAACCAAAACTGAGGCACAGGGTTAAAGAGCTAACTTGTGGGCACACAGCAGTCAGGTATCGCTGCTGGGATTCAAACTCGGGGCCAGCTCAGTTCATTAGCACCATCATAATTACCATGGCACCAAGACCAGTCCTGTTACAAGGTTCAGAATTACCGGAAAAGTCTGAAACTCTCAAGGGAGAAAAAAGTGGCTTTGGGAACCTCACGCGATGACATTGTTTACTGACCTGCAGGGAGACCTGCAACTTTCCGGTGGCACATGCCGTGGGGCCACAGGGATTCCGAACCCTCCCAAGCATGGGGCCACCAGCTGAGCCCCAACCCTCCCGGGAGCCGAAAGCCAGCAAACACCTCCCGGCTACCACACAGCCTTCTCGACCTGTCTCTTCTGACTCCTGGCTTCTGCCAGGGTCTCTTGAAACTCCCACTCTCTGTTCCTCGAGGCCAAATTGATTGGACTTCCAGATGGTCAGCCATGAGTCTCTGGCAAGCCCACGGCAGAGGGGGCCACTAGGTCAGAGGCCTGGATTCAAACCCCGTTGTCTGTCGTGTGACCGCAGCTGAGTCTCCACTCCTCTCTGCACCACTTCCCTTCTCTCAGCTGGCGTGACGATTAAAGTGAATGCTTGGCACACTACAGGCCTTGCAGATTGCCCAGTGCCCTGCCGGTCCCCATGGAAGGAAATCACCTGGAGTTTTCCAGGGGTGGGCGGTCAGATGCTGCTCAAGCTCACTTTCCATGGAGATGACCGCTCCCCAGCCCCCATCGGAAACAAGGGCCTGGGCTTGAACTGGCTATGGAGTGTCACCTCCCGGGGCCTCTGTAACGGGGTGGCACGGCCTTTGGCTCAGCACTGCGTGCACGGGACCCGCCTGGGACCCGAGGCCTTCGGGTCAGATGTGCCTGGTGTGTTTCTTGCTCTGCTCGCCCCATGGGCCTGGCAGACCTCAAGAGTGTGGGGCTCGGCCTGGGAGGCTCACGGTGTGAGGGTGTGGGCTGCAAGGTCACTGTCGCTCGGGACCGTGTCAGCATCCTCGCTTTCATGCACCAAGCCCAGCGTCAGCACCGCCTGAATGCTAAGCACCAGTGGAAGCTCTTCCTTCCTCTCCCTAAGCCCCAGAAGGTGGTCTCAGCGAGCCCTCTTTTGTGGATGAGGCTGCAGGAGCCAGGGGAGGGCAGGGACTCACCCAGGCTGATGCAGGGGCAGGGCCGGCTGTAGCTCAGCCACCCCCAACCCAGCCCTGCCACCTGGAGCCCTGCCTGGCGGTTGCTGGAAGAACACGGGGAGAGGGCCTTGGCAGAACTGCATGTGAGACCCTGGGCAGGTGCGGTGTTGACTGCCTTTGTTTTGGGAAAAACCTCACTTTTCTCTTTTCTCATGAATTGGAGGAAATTATCTTTTCTCTCCTCTGTGCCCAGTCTGTGCTGGAGACTGTGGGTTTTCAGCCCTCATGCTAGGTCCCCGAGATGAAGAATGCACTTTTCACCCTGCAGATGAGAAAACTGAGCTTTAGAGGGGTGGGCCATTCCCCGAGATGTCACCGCTAGAGCAAAGGCTGGATCTGGTGGCCCTGAAATCAGACTGCTGGGTCCGCATCCTAGCAGCGGGCTTATGCTTCTGAGCTTGGGCAATTCACTTGAGCTCTCTGCGTGCACCTGGGAAGTGGGCAGCATGAGTGCTGTGAGATGACCCATGGTAAGCGTTGGTGGGGCTCGGCACCCAGACACACTGAATACACGGATTCTCACCATCTGACTGTCGACGTGTGTTACTTGGCAGGGCTGGGCTTTAACTCCGGACCCACGAGGCCTCCCCTGCCTGGCTGACCTCACTCCACCGCCTCCTTCTGCTCTTGCAGGATGTGCCACGGCACAGGGCGGGGCAGAGGATGAAGGAGAGGCGGAGGCAGGTTGGATCGAGGGGGCCGCCATCCTCCTCTCGGTCATCTGCGTGGTCCTGGTCACAGCCTTCAATGACTGGAGCAAAGAGAAACAGTTCCGGGGCCTGCAGAGCCGCATCGAGCAGGAGCAGAAGTTCACTGTGGTCCGGGCTGGCCAGGTGGTCCAGATCCCCGTGGCTGAGATCGTGGTCGGGGACATCGCCCAGGTCAAATACGGTGAGTGTCCCAGCCACCAAGCCAGCTCTGGAGCTGGAGCCTGGACAGAGGTGGGACAGGCCAGGCTGACACAGAGAGACTGGCTCAGGGAACGGGGTGCATTCCCGAAGGCTGATCCCAAGATGTCTTCTGAGCTCCCTTGGAAGGTGGAAGGGTTCCAGAATTCACCCAAATCAGAAATGGCAAATGCATGGCACATGTGCCGCCGCTCTCCAAACTTCTACCCCTAGCAGACATCACTAATCAATCACGGCTCAGAGCCTAGATGCAGCCTCAGAAGCCTTCTCAATACAGCATTCCAAGGACCACTATTACTCAGAATGGGAGTATGAAATGAGATCCACTTCCCATCCCTGGTTAGAGTAGGTGTTAGAGGGAGTGGAGGCAGATGAGTGGAGATTCTGGGCCTGTGTGACCACCGTGGAAAAAGCAGGCAGTCTGGCACCAAAGGTGGTTATGACAAGATGCTACCTGGGTAAGTAGAGGCAGAAGGTAGAGGAGAGTTTGGAGTCCCCTCCTCACTCAGCCCTAGAGGGCTTGATTTCCTCCTAACAGTGTGCCTTGGTTGGGGTCTCTTCAGCCTAGCCAGGACAGACCGGTCCCTTCTGAAAGAATTTCCCCAAACCATAACTGAGACTGGAGAACAAATCATTGAGAGAACTGGACTCCAAATGCAAGGCAGCTCAAGAGAAGCACTTCCCAGAGTACGTGCCTGCTTGGACTGGGGCTGTGTGGGGCCCAGCCTCTGCCCTCCAAGCCTTGTGCCACTTGCCCTGCCTCCACTCTTGAGCTGCCCGTTGGCCTGATGGGCACCATCTTGGTTCCCGCACCCTGGATGCTCTAGGCACCCGGTCCCCAGCGGTGCAACCCCTCCCCCATAGTCACACCTTTTAGGGGCTGTTCCAGCCTTCCAGCCACCTGAGGCCCCGCTGACTGCCCTGCCCTTCCTACCGCCAGGTGATCTCCTCCCCGCTGACGGCCTCTTCATCCAGGGCAATGACCTCAAGATTGACGAAAGCTCCCTTACCGGGGAATCTGACCAGGTGCGCAAGTCCGTGGACAAGGACCCCATGCTGCTGTCAGGTGAGCTGCAGCCCAGTGGGCTCACTCCCAATGCTAGTTCTGGCTCCCCATGTGGAAGGGGACACCTGTGTGTCCCCTTCGTGAGGCTGAAGGGCCTCGGATGCTCTGATCCTTGGCCCTGGGATCTCTGGCCAGCTCAGCCTCCAATGAGAATCTCCCCCCTTTCTCCCCGACAAACATGTGGTGAGCCTACTGTATACTTGGCAATGCCCTGGGCCCCATCCACACTGCAGTGAATAGAATTGGCAAGGAATTCCTGCCCTGATGGAACTTGCCATCTACTGACTTGGCATGCCGGAAAGCCAACTGAAGGCCGTTCTCATCAGGGCTGAGAAAGACCCAGTCAGGGGACCACCGTGTTGGGCACCTGCTGTGTGCCAGCTCCTGATGGGGCTACAGCAGTGAATTAGGCCGGCCAGGCCCCAGCCCCGAGGAGCTGGTAATGAGGAACTGGCAAGAGGCCGTGCGAAAATGCCAGAGGGGCCAGGAGCATGAAGAATACAGCCGGGCAGGGGATGCCGGCGGCCAGGAGGGGGGCAGGGAAGGCCTCTCAGGGAGGCCACGAGGTGTGCCGAGGGTGGATGATGAGAGGGAGCTGGCTTTGAAACTGCCTGGGGAACAGCATGCCAGGCAGAGGGAAGAGCAAGGGCCAAGGTCCAGAGGCAGGACCGTGCCAGAGGACTGGGCAAAATGGACAAGGTGGAGAGGCCAGACGTCGGCCTCGTGAGCCATGGCGAGAGCTTGAAAACTATTCCTAGTGTGCAGAGGAGTTTCCGGAATGGTTTTAAGCAGTGAGCTGGTTGTGTTAACCTTTTTAAAATCTCACCCTGGCTGCTGCAGGGGAGGGGAGAGAAGAGGTGGGGACACCTTGCAGGGGTGAGACGCCTTTTCCACAGGGACACCCAAGAGGCTTTATTGCCCCCACAGAGCTGGACGGTTGGGACCCCTCCCTACTGGCAATGACTCAGACCCAGCCTGAATGGGCCTAGGGGAGCAGACCTACAAACAGCCAACCCCACAGTGGAGGTGTGGGAAAGGTAGTATGAGAAGCCAAAGTGGGAGCAGCGCTTCCCAGAGGAGGTGGTACTGAGCTGCGTTTTAAAGGTTGAATAGGAGCTCACTGAGTCCAGTCATGGAGAAAAGGCCCTCCTAGCAGAGGCAACCATGTAAAGGCACAGAGGTCTGAAGTGTGGAATGTCCTGGAAATACTGAAGGGAAAACCAACAGGCCTACAGGTAGGATGGTAGAAAGGGGTGAGAATTGAGGCTGGGGCATTTATTCCTCCAGCATGTATTCAACCAACAACTATTGAACACCTACTGTTTACCAGTAGTTAAGGAGACAAAAAAGGCCCCTGGAGCTTAGAATCTCGTAAAGGAGAGAACCAGTAAAGTAACAAGCAAGCAAATACGTAAAGTAATTTCAGACAGTGACAAGGTCAGATGAAGACATTATGCCATCACTACGAGATCTAGAGCCCTGGGAAGGGGGCAGGAATCTTCATTGGTCAGGTTAGGGCTGTCTGCGGAGGTTGAATTTGACTTGAACCGAAAAACAATGAGAAGAAAGACCAGTCCAAGCAGAGGAATAGTGCATGCAAAGGCCCTGGGGTCTGACCGAGAGGTCATGGGAGCCCTTAAATGACTTCTTGGGACACAGGACCACGTGGGAGCTCAATAATTGGTCATGGCCTTGTGGCCTGGCTCTGCCCACTGGCGTGTAATGCCTGACACACAGGCGCAACCTTGGGGAAGTGGCCAGGTGAGTCGTCTGGATGTGAGGAAACCCATGGGAGGCGGAGGCCTGAGAAGATGGATGATGAAGGCCTCAGACAGTTTGGAGAAGGGGAAGAGGGAAGGATGCTGGCAGGAGGCTGGGAGAGGATGCGGCCCAGCCCGACACCACCACCGGGCACCCAAGGGGGAGGGCGCAGGGGCAGAGGGACCCTGGAAGAGATGCAGATGGGCAGAGGCCAGCCTGGGTGAGTCACAGGGTAGGAGGGCCTCTGAGCAGGGACGGGAGGCCCCAGAGGGACCGGAGTGCCAGGCGTGGACTAGGCTGGAGGCAGAGGAAGGAGCAGGAGGCCGTTCGGGGAGCAGCAGGGGAGCGTGAGGAGGCGTTTCGGGGGCCAGGGGCGTCTCTCTAACTCTGTGCCCCACATCTGTCAAGTAGCCTCAAAGCTGGGAGAGGCTGAGTGGGCTCCTAGGGGGCCAGAAGACCCAGGGGACCGAGGGATCCCACAGGAGAGCTGAGGCCTGCAGGCCCCGGAGACTCAGGAGACAGCAGAAGGCATTCCAGGTCTCAGAGAAATCCCAGCCAGTCCCACCCGGCTAGGCTGCTGGGGTGAGCACTGGTCCTCGGCAAGGTTTCTGCTCAGCTCGGAGTCAGTGGCTTGTGAGCTCTGGGACAAGAAAGGGGGGACCCCAAGAAGCCACTAGGGCCCCCGAGCCTACATCAAGCCAGCAGCCTCATCTCGATCTATGCCATGGGAAGCCTGGGTAGATGGGGCGCCTGGGGCCCCTGGACATCGGGAGGCATCAGCCTAGGTCTCTGGGATGTCCTCGGGAGCGAGAAGGAGCAGGGCATGCGGAACCTGGAGATTTCGGTGTGTTGCCTCGAGGAGAGTGTGCCCACCAGGCTCGCAGAGACCACGAGCAGGGAGAGGTGGCAGAAAGAACGTGGGTGGCCACAGCGTGCAGGATGCACCCAACCAAAGAAATGAAACCACGGCAAGCCCATAGCACGGACGCTCAGAAACAGTTGCAGGGGGGTCAGGAGGTGTGGGAGAGCGTGGCTCAGCTGGGGCCCTCGGGGAGGGGGCTCCAAGGGGGTGTCGTGGGCCCCATAGAAAGCAGCGTAACTGGAAAGAGAAGAATTCTGGAACAGCCAGAGCCATTCTAGAAAAAAAGAGGCTGCCTATAAGGTGGTGAGTTCCCCGTCACTGTGCGTGAGCGGGGGAGGCCTGGACAAGCTGTGGGTGGGGGTGTTGCAGAGTAGCTCAGTGAGTGGGCACTGCATTCAGTGCCCCTCCCAGCCCAGAGAGTCACCTTCACCACGTCCTGTACCTCGGTTTAACTCCTGTACTGACCCACTTTGTTTTGTTCCCTGCAACCTGCCCCTGCCTAAGCCCTTCCTCCCAGACAGTCCTCTTTCTTCCTCTTTGTTCATTTGACTCCTGCCCACCTGCTCAGGCCCCACCTCCTCCATGAAGTCTTCCTTCACCACCATTGTCGAGGGCAGTCACCCCCGGACTGTCTGGGGCCCACTGTTCTCCTGTGTCACTCCACCTGGTGCTTGGCCCATTCAGGAACAACCTTGTACTGTTGACTGAGTTTTTCACTGCACAAACCATCTCCAATAAAGAGCAAAATCCATCTGCAGTCCTACCATCCAGCCAGACCAAAATGGTCTCACTTGTCTGGGCCCTTTCGTTCTTGGACACACGTGGACAGATGGACACTGCCAAGATGTGCTCCCGCATCCAGCCCCTTGCCCAAGCAGGTCCAAGAAGCCGGAGCTCTGAGCCCTCGGGAGGGCGTACCCAGCTCTACCCTGGGCCCAGCAGACCTCGGGCTCTCTCTCCAGAGTGAGGGAGAGAGGTTGTATGTGTGGTGGAAAGAGCAGAGCACCAGACCTGAGCTCCGGGGTGGATGCGCCATGTGTCCTTGGGCACACAGCCTCTCTGAGGGCAGCAGGGACGTCCCTGGGAACACAACACGGGTGGAGCTTCCGGCACAGAGAGACACAGGGACTCAAGGCAGGCTGGCTCCCCTCCCCATGCCTGGTGGGGCCTGGCCTTGCGGGTGAGAGGGGCTGGGTTCCAATCCCCGCTCTACCCTCCTTGGCCGGCGACCCCCCCGAGCGTGCCCCCTTCCAAGCCCTTGTTTCCTCACTTGTGAAATAGGATGCCATCCCTGGCTCACGAGGCTGCATTGAAGTGTGGGGTCTCCAGGAGCACCAGTTCCCTGCTCCTCCCTCTTCTCCAATGCCTCCCTTTTCCCCACCTCTCTGGGCTGTGCCCTTTCTCTCCGCCATCAGCTCCGCTCCACCTTTTGCCTGCTTCTCCAGCCTGGCTCCCCACCCTCCACTCGTGCGAACATGATGGTCCTCCCCGCTTAACTTGGTGTGTCCTCCAGGAGCGGGATGTCCTCATACACAGCACAGCGCCAATGCCGTGCTGCCCACTCTCCCACAAATCCCCAGGGCCAGATCCACACACGGCCCTGCGTGCCAAGGAAGCATCTTGCCCCTCAGTCCCCTTCCACATCGAGCCGCCTTCACCCTCTCTTTGCCTCTGTGGAAGGCGGCGCCTGTTAGCCCCCCAGGTCATGAACCGCTGTAAGAGTGCCACTGATGCCACCATCCCTCTTATGGGGGACAGACGCCCAGACTCGTGATTTTGCAGCATTTCAGGGGATCCAAAGATCCCTAGAGAATCCTGACCTTGCCTCAGTTTGCAGCTGGGGAAACTGAGGCCCAGGACAATAGGGTAAGTCCCCACAGAGGGCAGGGGCAGGGCAGGAGCCAGACCCCAGCCTTCCATCCTCCCAGCCCCAGGCCCCTCCTGAGCCCCCATACAGGAGCCTACCTCCAAAGACGGTGTAGACTTTATTACCCGGAGGCGTGACCTGTTTGAAGCATCTTTTTTTTTTTTTGAGTTGGAGTCTCACTCTGTCGCCCAGACTGGAGTGCAGTGACCGCTCCCGGCCACCGCAGCCTCGACCTGCTGGGCTCCGGCGATCCTTCCGCCTCAGCCTTCTGAGTAGCCAGAATTACAGGCATGTGCTACCATGCCCGGCTGATTTTTTGATTTATTGTAGAGATGAGGTCTTACAGCCCAGGTGGGTCTCAAACCCGCGGGCTCAGGCAATCCACTCACCTCAGCCTCCCAAAGTGCTGGGATTACAGGCTGAGCCACCGAGCCCAGCTTATAGTGACTTTCACTGGTGAACACACGACTGGACACCGTCAGTTTGGTGGTAGTAAGGGCTGGGGCCGGGGCGGTCTTCAAAAAGCAGCAGGGACGGGCCCATCAGGCCGACCAGCTCAGACCCCTGCAGGACACCCACCCTCCCCTGTCACCCGCCAGCCACAACGTTAACAGCCCAAGGTTGCACAGGACACCGGTAAGCCCTCTTGGGACTCCGCCCACATCCCAGTACTGGGGCCCACCCCACCAAGCGGAGGCCAGGCACAGGAGAGCCGGAACTGCCGCTATTGCCGCTGCCTCCAGGGAGCCTAGGACGACACCGTGACTGCAGAAGCCCCGGTCTGCTGCTCGGCCCGCACTCTCTCCATTACACTACCCTGCCTCTTCTCCATGAGAGGCAGCGGGGTGTAGTGGATAGAGCACGGGTTCAAGTCCCGGCTCCACCGCTCACAGCTGTGTGACCCTGGGCCATCACTCGACCTCTCGGGGCCAGAAAGCGGTGGGGGGAATGGGTTGCACTTGTGCCAAAACATTCCTCAGGGCTGTTGTGATGGGGGGACGCTGCCAACTTTCCAGTGCTCTGTGAACACGCATGATCACTGTTATTAACTGTGTTGATAGCAATAATGATGGAGGGACTGTGTCTGGCTGAGGATGGTGTAGGTTCTCCTTGGTGCTTGTGCCTCGAGGCAGGCAATGACCCCCCCCGAAATGGCTTCCTTCACAGCCTCTCCCTGCCTAAGGAGACCTCCTGAAAGACACAGCCTCTTCCCTCTCCCTGTCAAGGGAGAGGCCTCTCCCCCCAGGAGATCCAGGACCCCGGGTTCCAGGCTCCGACTGTCCCGCACCTTCTGAGCAAACTCAGCTGGTGGTTAGCCTTCTCTGGGCTCAGATGCCCCATTTCGTGAAATGAGGCCCCTGCGTCTCTGTCACGGAATGGTGGGGGCTGGGGGTTCAGCACCCCCCACCTGCCACCGCCCAAGGCTTTGGCCCAAGACAGACGACATCTGGCCCGGGCCCACGGGAGTCATTTCTGCTGTTCAGGATGGGCTCGAGGCTGAGATGAGCATTGAGTCTGCAGTTGGGAAGGTTCCAGCCCTCCCTCTGCTCTCAAAGACCAAGGAATTCCCACTCCATGGGATGGGGACGAGAACAGAGGCTCAGGCAGGACAGGACAGTCCCGCTAGCAGGAGGCACAGCGTTCCCTGGGCCCGGGCTCCCTTTTCCTCTCACAGGTGGATGGGAGCTGCCATCTCACAGGGATGGCTGCCAGCTCTCACAGCTCTCCTGCCTCCCCTTGGCACCCTGGGGCTGCCCCTGCACCCTCCCGCCTCCCGGGGTTCCCTGGGGCTGCCTGAGCATCCTCCCACCACTGACTATGCCCACAACCTTCCTGGCAGGGTGGAAGGAGCAGGAGCTTGGAGCTCTGCCTCACTGGTCCAACGCGGAGGTGACAGCTCTGACCCAGCCTGGCTGTGGAGTGAGATGGTGCTGGTCACCTCGCGACTGTGACAGCTGACTGGAAAACATGACCCAAGAAACCTTTCTTCTGTTCCCCTCCCTTCCTCCCCCAAGAACTGCAGGGCTCCCTCTGGAACCCCAGGCAGGAGCTTGCCCTTGCACCCTCTCCTCGGGACTCTCCTCCCTCCATGGGCTCTGAGTTTTGGCCCGCCTGTCCTCTCCTGTCAGTCTGGGCTGCCTGCCCACCTTTGCTTGGTAGTGCCCCTCCGGTCCATTTTGTCTTGTGCTGTTGTTGGCTGGTGTGCTCCCTCAAGCCCTACTCAACTGGGAGCTCCCGGAGTGCTGGGACCCAGGGGACCCTCCCTCAGGACCCAGGGCCTGGCACGGAGCTGACACTCCATGATGTCGTTCCATCAAGGGGAGGACTGTGGCCTGGGCTGGGTTGCTGTCTGGTCAGCCTATCACGCAGCCCTCTGCTGGCCCCCTCTGAGCCCTCTTTTTCCCAAGACGTAACTGCCCTGCCCCTGGGATGTGCCCTGGTCTCCCTGAAGATGGTGACCCAAGTCAGCTCCCTCCCCATTTTACAGAGTACAAAACCGAGGTGCAGAGAGGGGAGAAGCTGGCCTGAGGTCACACAGCAAATTGGAATCGGACTCTAGACTGGTTCCCAGATCCCCTGCCCTAGCCCAGGGTTCCCTCTGTTCCTCCCTCCCTGTGCCTGTGTGTTCCGAGGGCCCTCGTGGGTAATGATGGGGGTGAGGCTGCAGAGTGGTGCCCAAGGGACTGAGGACAATGGATTCTTGGTGCAAGGCCCTGACAGGGCCTCCACCCCGAGGGGGTCTCCTCTTTGCCCCTACCAAAACCTCTGTGATTTCCTTTTTTTTTATTTGGGAGTCTCACTGTCACCCAGGCTGGAGTGCAGTGGCATGGATCATGACCCCCCACAGCCTCCACCTGGGCACAGACCATCCTTCTGCCTCAGACTCCTGAACAGCTGGGACTACAGGTGTGCACCATCACACCTGGATAATTTTTTTTTAAGATCTTGTAGAGATAAGTTCTCGCCATGTTGCCTAGGCTGATCTGGAACTCCTGGACTCAAGCAGTCCTCCTGCCTCAGCCTCCCAAAGTGCTGGGATTATAGGCATGAGCCCCCACACCTGACCTCTGTGGTTTCCCTTTGAGAGATTTCATCCACAGTCCTTTGACTGGCAAGCCTGTGGCTCCACCACTCTTGCCATGGCCCCTGGGGTTAGCGTGACCCTCGACAAGGGACTCTAGGCTGGGACAGAACCACCCAGAGGATGGCCCAGTCATTGGAGCCTCCCCCTGGCAGGAGGAGTGGCCAGCACTCTGAGGCCCTGAGAGAAGGCATGGACCAGTGAGGTGTGAGGAGGAGGAATGAGACCCTTTGTAAAGCATAAAGGTGCTTTATGGAGGGTAATCCCTGCCCACCATGGAGAGGACCAGAAAGAAGGTAGCAGGAAGAGAAGGAGCTGGAGTTGCAGCTCCAAGCCAGGTTGTTCTGAGGGATGCCAGGAGGAGATGTGCACTTGGACCCTGCCCCCAGGGGGCTCATGGTCTGGTGGGGGGCTCAGGCCCGGACGCACCCTAGGGAAGACTGCAGGTTGGTTCAGAGGAGACAGATGAAGTCTCTTAGTGAAGTCAGGAGCCACCTGAGTGGGTACATTCATCCTGAGCCTTGAGGAGGCCGTTTAGGGCAAGAGGTGAGAGAAAGGCGTTCAGGCAGTGGTAACTGTGAGCGCCGGCTGGGGACAGGACACAAAGGCCCAGTGAACTGTGCACACTCCAAGGGCAGAGGCCCTGTGGCAGGAATCAGGGGCTGAGGGCTGGAAAGAGGCTGGAATCTGATCCAGGGGGCGTTGGCTGTCGTTTGGAGCTCGGGAAGGGTGTTGAACTGGGGAGTCACTGATCAGAGCAAAGGCGGGGGACCAGGGGGCCACAAAGGGAGGGAGGACCAGGGGAATGATGCTCCCACCTCCCTAGTCCCTCTAGTGCTGGAGCCCGGAGGACCCCTGGGACTGAGGCTGGGGAGGGAGCCTGTGGGGTCTTCTCCCCAAGGTGTGACCGAGGCCCCTCTCTGGCATTCTCCTCCTTCCTCCCTGCCTCTGGATGCCGAGCTGCCAGCTCCCACTGCGATGGGAGTGATTAGATTAGAAGGTGATTTGGGGTCTGATTATCTTAGTGAAAATTGGCCCTCTGCATCTTTTTCCATCCTGTCTTATTTGGGAGGTGAGGAGCGGCCTCTTGGTTGCCACCCAGGCTAGAGGCTAGAGGGCCCAGGCTAGAGGGCCAGCACTTCCCAGGGCACCTTTCCACTTGTGTGCTTAACCAGGATGTCAGGGCCTTGTCTCCTGGGGGTGAAGTGGGGTGTGACAAAGGCCATGGCTCAAGGGATAGCAGAGAGTTCAAGTCCTGGCTCTGCCCCTCACCAAGGCGGGATGACCTGGGCAAGCCCCTCTCCCCTCTGAGCCCCATGTCTTCTGGCATGAGGGTGGCACATGCCCTGCACACAGTAGATGTCTACAGACGTTGGCTGGGTGGCTGTTGCTACTTCTGTGCTCTGTGAAAACAGCCAAGTGTGTTCCTTCCTCTCCTTTGAAGAGTGTCAAGGCACCCCCCACCCCGACACTCCTCATCTGTCCAACCTGTCCTCCCAGCCACCACACAAGCCAAGCTGGCCCCCAAGAAAGTGTCTTGTCGACAAGCTATCATAGTGACCGAGATTCCGTTACTGGTTATTGGGACTCGTCGATGGGTATGGGGGAACTCCAGGGGAAGCCCAAGCTGGGCTGCCAGCCTGGAGCCAGCGTCTGACTTCATTCTGTGGTCCCCACTGTGCCCTGCCCAGTGATCCTGGAACGACTGAAGAACTCGCCACCTGAGAATCTGGGTTCTGTTACGGCTCACTGGGTTTCATACCCCGCCTGTGGCCTTCATGATAGGTGTCTGCATCTGCGCGTGGACAGGTTGACACTTATCTGCCTTAAAGAAACTCACTGGAGAGTTCTGTCTGTCTGCAAAGCCCTTTCAGATCCTGAGGTCCCAGAGGCTGAGAGGCTGGAGTGCCACACACGCATGCACACGTGCGCGCACACACCACACACACACACATACACACACACACACACACACACACACACACACACAACATCCAGTTATCCTGAGATCCTAGAAGGAAAGGGGCCACGTGGTGACACCATCTAAAAGGTGAAAACAGATTCTTTGCTTTAGGAAAGCACTTGGGGTCCTGACTTGGAAGCCCTTGACTCTTCTTTCGGAAACAATTCTAAACCGAAGTAAACCAGGACAGAGTAAGAAGGCCGTCAGAGACCAGAGATGCTGCAGACAGGGAGAAGTGGCAACCAGTCTCCAGGGGAAAGAAGGGGAAACTTGTTAGAGAAGCCACGGAGCAAGTCATGGAGTGTCAGGGTGTCTGTGCCAGGGGCTGTCTGACACTGTCAGAGACACCTGGGACCCCTCGCCAGGGCAGGCCAGATTCCTGCCTCTGCATCTGAGAAGTGATGTGTGCTGTGCTATAGAGAACTTTCTACCCAGAGTGGTAAAAAACAAAACCAGAAAACAACGGATGCCTGAGGGCCAGGCATCACTTATCCAGATTCTTTACTCAGTAGAGCAGCTGCCTGTGGGCCAGGGCTGCCCCTGGGGTGTGCCCTGAGCCTAGTGCAGGTACCACCTCGCAGGCCAGGAGGGCTGTGAGTGCCCACTATCTCCCTGGGAGTGACCAGTCAGCTCTGTGAAAGCTGCCCAACAGCCCTGGTGGAGCAGGACACAGTGATGACAAGTCTTCTAGCACAGCTGAGAACGGAGGGCTGGTGCAGCCGCATCCCTGCTGCCAGAACTGGATGGATGGAGCTGCTATCCACTTCCCAGGCAAGGGCCCAGCTGCCTCCCAGGGAGACCTTTGCATGCCCAGTGAGGCCATGGCTTTTGCAGGCTTACTTTTTATTCCAGTATTTTTTTTTTTAGTTAGAATCTCACTCCATCACCCAGGCTGGAGTGCAGCGGCACACTCATGGCCACCCCAGCATCAACCTACTGGGCTCTGGCAATCCTTCCACCTCAACCTTCCTAGTAGCCAGAACTACAGGTGCGTGTTACTGCATTCAGCTAATTTTTGATTTATTGTGGAGATGAGGTCTCACCAAGTTCCCTGGGCTGGTCTTGACCCTATGGGCTGAGGCAATCCACTCGTCTCAGCCTCCCAAAGTGCTGGGATGACAGGCTGAGCCACCGAGCCCAGCCTCCGTACGTTTTATTGTGGTAAAATACACATAACTCATACCTGTAATCTCAGCACTTTGGGAGGCTGAGACAGGAGGATTGCTGATCCCAGAAGTCCAAGACCAGTCTGGGCAAATTAGCAAGACCCCGTCCCTACAAAAAAAATTATTTTTAATAGCCAAGCATAATGACGAATACCTGTAGTTCTAGTTACTTGGGAGGCTGAGGTGGGAGGATCCTTGAACCCAGGACAAGGCTGCAGTAAGCCATGATTGTGCCACTGCACTTCAACCTGAGCAACAAAGTGAGACCCTGACTCAAAAAATACACCTAACATAAAATGTTATATTATATTCTATCACCCTAAGAGTCCAGTTCAGTGGCATTAAGTGCATTCACATCACTGTGCCATCACAGCTGTCCAGTTCCAGAACTTTCTCGTCTTCCCCAGCTGAAACTCTGTCCCATTAAGCACTAACTCCCATTCCCCTCTCCCAAGCCCCTCCTACTGTCTGCCTCTGTGAATGGGACTACTCTTGGAACCTTATCTAAGTGTAACCATGTGGCATTTACAGTCCTTTTGTGACTGGCTTATTTCACTTAGCATAATGCCCCATAGGTTCACCCATGCTGCAGCAGGAGTCAGAACTTCCTTCCTCTTTAAGGTTGAGTAGGCCGAGCACGATGGCTCACACCTATAACTCCAGCACTTTGGGAGGCTGAGGTGGGAGGATCGCTTGAGCCCAAGAGTTCAAGACCAGCCTGGGCAACATCGCAATATCTCATCTCTCCAAAAAAAAGCTGAGTAACACTCCATGGCGTGTCTAGACTACATTTCCCACACCCCCCCCACCTTGTGTCTTATCCCTGCTCTGCCACAAACACCCAGCATGCTCTTGGACAAGTTGCTCTCTGTGCATGACAGAGGGCTTGCCTTCAAGCAGCAACAAGACTCTCTTGTCAAACAAAAGCTGGCACAGAAACCCCGAGATAAAACAGAATTAGAGCCACTCTGACCAGAGGCCTCTTTTACACACACACCTCCACCCCCACGACTGCCCCTCTAGCTCTGGGAAAGAATTCCAGGACCCTCTGGAACCTACTCTGAGAAATCTAAAATTCTAGGGACAAGGTTCTTAACCTTTCTTGCCGCATAGTCCCCTAAGGAAGTCTGGCGTCCTCACATGCAGCCCCGAATCAGAATAAAGCCTTGAAAGGCATAAAAGGAAATTCATGGGCCCACAAAGGAAACCAATTACATTGACATAGTAAACGTAGTGGCGGGGAGCGTATCGTATAGCAATGTATGTGCTTCTTTATCAGCACACTGAATGACAAGATCTAGCTGGCAGTTGAAGACCCAAGCCTTAAAAATAGGGGCGTTAGCAATTCAGCAACAGCTGTAAAGTGACATGAAAAAAAGCCGTGACTTGTATCATGTGTGTGATTGTGTCACGGGCACTCCACTCCTGGAGTTTGTTGCCTATGTGTGTAATAGGGGAAATGCTAAATTTCAGTTAGAGGCTTGTGAAAATAAAGATATAATTTTTTTTGTCATCTAAGTTCACAGAACCTTGAATTCTTTCTACAGATCTTTGGGGGTGTGTGTGGGGTGGAGTAACTCCCCCATTTTAAGCAGTCCTGACTAGGGTTTACTTGGCATGTCTTTCCTGGTTGCAGAATTAAGCAGGATGGAGTCTGGTTCTGAATACTACCAATAAGAAAAAGAGAGAGTGGTCCTTGCTTGACCTATAAGGGTGGAAGAAGAGGAGGGAGAAGGAGATAAAGAGAGGATGTGACTCTCCAGGCAAGGTATTAGGTGGTAGGCCTGGAATTGCTGGGGCCTGAGAACTGAGGGATAGCAGTGTTTCAGCTCCAGTCCTGTCCCAGCACTGTCCTGAGGAGAAATGGTCTTAAAAGGACCCACCACAGCCGGCCAGGCTCAGTGGCTTAGCCAAGCACTTTGGGAAGCTGAGGCTAGTGGATTGCCTGAGCCCGCAAGTTGCCTGGGCAACTTGGCGAGACCTCGTCTCTACAATAAATCAAAAACTAACCAGGCATGGTAGTACATGCCTGTAGTTCCAGCTACTTGGAAGGCTGAGGCGGAAGGATCTCTGGAACCCAGCAAGGTCTAGGCTGTGGTGGCTGGGAGCAGCCACTGCACTTCAGTCTGGGTGATGGAGTGAGACTCCAACTCAAAAAAAAAAAGGACCCACCACACCCACAGTGTGAACCTTAACCGTAAGTGGTGTCCCATGACCTCAGCAGGCAAAGAGCCAGCAACTGACTGAAACTGCATCTCTCCCACTCCTTTGGGGAGGGGGCTTCGGACATGCAATGGTAACTTGGCTTTTGTCCCCTTTCCCAGGGACCCACGTGATGGAGGGCTCAGGACGGATGCTGGTGACTGCCGTTGGTGTGAACTCTCAGACCGGCATCATCTTCACCCTGCTGGGGGCGGGTGGTGAAGAGGAAGAGAAGAAAGATAAAAAAGGTAAGCCCAACCCTCTTGCAGGCCAGGAGAGGAGCTCTTAAGGCCACATTTTTTTGTTTGTTTATTCGTTCACTCAACAAAATAGTTATTGAGTGCCTTCTATGTCCACACCCTGTGCTGACAGCCACCTCCTGCATCCTCAAGTTCCTGCTAGGGCCAGGTGGGCTCTGTCTGTTCCATCTCCAGGGTCTTGTCCCAGTGTCTGTCTTGTCCAATCATGTCATGGAGGTCCCTTCTTCCCCTCTAGGCCAGGCCAAAGATGCTGACCACCTTGTTGAGTCTCCAGCCTCAAGCGGTAGAATTAGCCAGCATGAACTGGTTTCATCACCACCCCAATATTGAGTAGAAATCCTCACCCAGGCATATGTCTTCCACTCTGGTCAGCTCCACCGAGCAGAGCTGAAAATCCACTGAGCCTAGACTCATCCAAGATGTGGCAGAAGAGTTTCTGGAGAAGGTAGCCAAGTACATGGCTCCAAGTCAGCCATTGTGAATTCCTTCTCCAGTGCCCCAAACTTCCACCTTGCCCAAGTTCTGGCTCTTCCTCCCCCTGGAAAATAAGGTTCCTTATCACTGGGCTCCCCTCAGTGCAGCTGTCTGATAGTCTAGGCTGAAAGTGCCTCTCAGAGCAGAGGGAGGGATGCCCACACAAGAAGCTCTGATGCCCTCAGGCCAGGCCCAAACCCAAAAGCCCAGTCTTCTGGCCCCAGCATCGCGGACTCCTGACCTGACACCCACGCTTGGTCTCAGGGACAGCCTCCTTTCACCTTTTCAGTCTTTTGTGTCCTTCCCCAAGCTCCAGAGGAGGACCCGCAAACACCCAGAACTTCGAAATCCCAGGAGAAGGGAACTGAGAGGGCAGACAGCACCTCTTAGAGTATTAGAGGCAGCCCTGCTCCCTCCAGCCCTTGCAGGCCAATCAGGCACAAAGCCTGGGTCAGGACTGAAGGCTGCTTGTTCCTGAAGACAAACCCATTTTTGAGTGGGAATCCCTACACTGTGGCTGCCCACAGCAGGAGGCATGGAGCTGAGCTGTGGTCTGGGAAGCCGCAAGGCTGGAGAGACCTGAACTAGAAATTGAGGGGAGGTCCTGGTCAAGAGTCCCAGAGGGTATCGGGACAATGTCCCCCTGCTAAGTTGGAAACTGTGGCCAGGATGGCTGGACCCTGCCCCAGAATGCTGGCAGTTGGCAGATCTGAGCAGCTGGGCAGGATGCAGCAGGCTGCACCCATTGCCCTGGCTTCACAGAGGCTTGATTGAGAGGCACATATCCCCAGAGTCTTCCACAGACCAGGCCTGTGGTTTTAAAATGCCAGGAGGGGCCAGGCGCAGTGACTCATGTCTGTAATCCCAGCACTTTGGGAAGCCAAGGTGGGAGGATTATTTGAGCTCAGGAGTTTGAGACCAGCCTGGGCAAACATAACAAGACCTTGTCTCTACCAAAAAAAAAAAAGTTAGCCAGGCATGGAGGCACATGTCTGTCATCTCAGCTACTTAGGAGGCTGAGGTGGGAAGATCACCTGAACCCAGGAAGTGGAGGCTGCGGTGAGCCGTGATGGTGCCACTGCACTCCATCCTGGGTTGCACAGTGAGAACGCAACTCAATAACCACCACAACAAATTCCGGTAGGGAGACAGGCCTCAACCGCTGCAGAAGCACGGTTCAGGGGTCTCCACTGAACCTGCACCTGCACCCCAGTGAGATGGGAGTATCAGAAGACTCAGCCCTGTGTCGCGAGAAGAGTCATGGGATGCCGAGGGGACGTGACAGAGGAAGTCTGAGAGTAGCCTGGGTCTCGGGCCACCGTGAGCAGCACAGCAGACCCACTCCCCCCACCCTGCCGTCCCATCCCATCTTCCACCAGGGACATTGCTTCCGGCCCACTCACCACATGCTCCATTTCAGGATGAGCCCGGGTGTGCGGCTGTGCGTGTGTGTACGGGCAATGTGCGTGCGCGCGTGTGCGTGGGTGAGGCTGCGTGTGCTTCTCCTTCATTAACATGTCTCAAAAATCATCACACAGGTGTGAAGAAGGGGGATGGCCTTCAGCTACCAGGTACAGTAAGATACCCCGCAGGGTAGACGGGCTTCTAGAAATAGCAGGAGCCCTGGCCTTTGGGCCCTCCCCGAGACCTCCAGCACACGGCTGGAGGAGGCCACGTGCCTGCTGGGAACTCCAACCCTCCCCCCCGCCCTGCTCTGTGCCCTCGGGTGATGCCTGCCCCCCAGGAGGAGCCGACATCCCCCTCCCCCCTCTTGCCCTTACAGCACTTCACCCTGCCGGCCAATGCCACATGGGTGGAACCCCCAGCGTCCCCGCCTCGCCTCAGCCCCGCACACTGGCACACAATACCTCAGTTTCCACCCCAGGACCCGTGGCCCCAGCTCCCTCCACCAGCACCTCGGGGAGCCCAATAGTGTGTCTCACCCATAGAACCCTGCTCCCCACCTCAAGAAAGTGACGGGGTGAATTTGGCCATCTCATGTCACTTTCCGTTTCTAAACTCAGAAAAACTTGCCAGTGCCTTTTCTGTCTCGCGGACAAAATGCAGCATGTTCTGTGTCACCCTTTAGAGAATGGGACTCCTCATATGGGATTCCCACGAAGGCTCTGGTATGCTGGTTAGGGAAGGAGAAGGTGGCCACGGGCAGTGGCCTGAGTTGGAGGTGTGAATATGGTTAAGTGACTGCCCTAGATGGGTGTTCTGCCAGAACACCTTCACACACGGCAGCGGCTGTCAGAGCGGTGCCCGCACTGGCTCTGCTCATGGACAATTTCCAGTTGGCGCCTGGCCACAGGCCGCTCTGGCCTCCGTGGCAGCCAGGTACCCTCCCTCACAGAGCCCCCTCTGACGGGTGACCCACCTAACTGGCCAACAGGGTCCACACCTCACCACAGAGCTGTGCCATCCCGCCTCACCGCCCTGGCCATCCTCCCTGTTTTATTTCAAAGACCCTCCATCGCTGAGTGTCCCCCTCCACCCCTGTGGCATGGCTACGGGAACATTTCACCCCCAGATTTACGTTTCTTGGCCCACAGAGTAGGTTTTAGGACGAGAGTCACGTTAGCGCCCCACAAGTCGGTTCACGTCTTTCGTGTTGTTGCTTTTCCCCATTGTGACACTGCATTTTCCATCCCTCCCACCCCCCGCAGCAGCAGACGGTGCGGCAGCGTCAAATGCTGCAGATAGTGCAAATGCCAGCCTAGTCAATGGTATGTCTCGCCGGCGAGCCTCGGTCTTGGTTGGATGGGTGTCTTTCTCCCCCACCCCCAACTCTGGGCTTTCTTTTCCTGTCTGGACCGCACAGATCTCGGTTGCGCATGGGCCTCTCTGGGACGGTCCCTCTCACGTGGGGCAGGCGCTTAAGAGAGGGGCCACCCGGGGAGTCCACGCCATGCCCACTCGCGGCTGCCAAAGAGGCCCTGGCTCCTGTTGGGCCTTTGGCCCCGCCCCACCCCCACCACGGAGCCCAGAAGGGGGATGTGACTTTGACTTCAGATGTGCCCCCAAGAAGCAGCGCCCCACCCGGCGTGGCCCTCTCCTAAGCGCGTTCCTGGCCCTGGCTTTGGGAAGAAGGCCTGGGGTCAGGACCTGGGCTGAAGCTGGCATCTGGGTCCCCAGCCGAGGTTCCAGTCCTCGACGCTAAAGTTCCCTCAAGGCGGGGGACCCAGGCCAGGGTCAGCTCCTTGGCCCTGCCCTGTAGCATGGCTGAGCCACTAGTAGACGTCTCTTCCTCTTCTCTTCCACAGAGCGAATGGGCAGGGGGTTTGCTTGGGCTCGGGCCTAGCTCTGTCCCTCGGATGTGGACTGGTGTTTCTTGCTATTGCCTGTGCTGGGGCGTTTGTCCTGGGTCTCTGCATTCTGACTGGCCCCCTCAGGGGCGGGGAGGGTGGGGGCAGGGTGCTGCCACCGTGGACCCTGGGTCTGCATCTTAACCTCCTTACACAGGGGCAGGAAAGAATGCCACTCACTTGCCCCAGGGCCGTTAGAAGACCTCACATACTGCCTCGTTCTGGAATTAGGTTGCATAATTGTCCCCCAGACTGCTCCTGGGCTGCTGAGAGCCATCAGGGCTCAGTCATGAGCACACTGCCCCAAAGAAGCCAAGGGAAGGGAAATGGCTTTTCCCAACACCCCTGCTGTCCAGGCACTGGGCTACGGATCTCTCCCTTATTGTGTCCTTTACTTCTCACACTCCTGCAAAACATGGAGATTGCTCCCCTGTCCTCCCTTCCCCTGCCCCAGACCTCCGGTCAAGCCACCTACATTCAGGGCGACCACAGAGGGAAGCACCCAGTGGATGTCAGGGCTGGGTGAGGCTTCTGCAAGCAGTGCCTTGCTGAGAAGGGCTAATTCGGGCATGGGTCTATTTCAGGCACAGAAGAAGGAAGGAGGACAGTTTGGGGCGTGGGAGGTGTCATGCGTCAGGGAGGGACGGCTGAGGGTGACAAGGAGAGCCAATGTGGGCAAACCCACGACCGGGGGAGAAGGAACTAGGAAGTGGCACCCACTTCCCCTGGGGTGATGTGCCTGCATCTGTGAACACACAGACCCCACCCAGCTGACCAGTTCCAGAAAAAAGGGCAGTTTTGCTTCCAACTGCAGCAGAAAACCCCAGATAGCCCAAGAAAAACTGCAGGGAAGATGAGGAGTTTTCATTTCTTGACTGCCTACTGTACACCGGGCACTGTTGCAAGCGTGTCACATTCCCAATCTCATGTAATCCTCCTGACAACCCCGTGATGCAGGTTTATTGTCCCCACCTTAAAGATGAGGAGACTGAGGCTCAAGGGCATCAAGACACTAGCCCAGGGTCATGGAGTTAGAAAGCAGAACTAGGATTTGAACCCAGAACTGGCCGGCTCTAAAGTGTGTGTTCCTCCTCCAGATCCAGAATTTCCCAGCGGAGTGTGTTGTAAGGATGTTAAGAGGTCTTCCCCCCAAGATAAGGATCCTGTGGTCAAAAATGTTTAAGAACCACTGAATTGAATGAGTTTCTTCCTGGGGACAGCACTTCTCAGAGCCTTGAGTATGCTCAAGTGGAGAGTTATCGAGTCATACAGGGTTTCCTTGGCTGACTTGCCTACAGGACCTTTCCTGGCTGAATCTGGTGGGATCGGTGTGCCCCATAGCATACTTTGGAAAACAGCGCTCTAAGCCATTGCTATTCAAAATGTGATCAGAGGATGCAAAGCCTGGGCGTCACCCAGGAGCTCATTAGAAATGCAGATGCAACGCTGGCACGGTGGCTCATGCCTGTAATCCCAGCACTTTGGGAGGTGGAGGCAAGGGGATTGCCTGAGCCCAGGGATTCAAGACCAGCCTGGGCATCTTGGCGAGATCTCATCTCTACAATAAATAAAAAAAAAATTAACCCCATCCCAGCAGCACCAGCCCAACATTGTGCTGGCCTCAGAGGGGCTGAGGGTGTTGGCAGTCTCCTGACCGCGGCTTCAGGAAGAGCAATGGCAGAGCAGAAACATGCGCACACTTTAGGACCAGCTCTCCACTTACCTGGGAGAACCAGAAAGGCCATCTCCCACTCTGCGCCTCAGTTTGTCCTCTGTAAATGGGCATAATTCAAGAGCGCCTCTCGTAGGTAAGGCTGCGGTGAGGATTAAATGGTGGCACGTGCCTGTAGTTCCGGCTACTTGGAAGGCTGAGGTGGAAGGATCACCTGAACCCAGCAGGCCGAGGCTGCCATGGCCGTGAGCATGCCACTGCACTCCATCTGGGTGACAGAGTGTAACTCCGACTCAAAAAAAAAAAAAGAAAAGAAATGTAGACACTCAGGCCCCACCCCAGACAAGGGGAATAAGAATCTGCATTGTAATAAGCTTTCCTGGCTCCGGGTAGAGCCTGAAAGGCTGAGAGACTGAGCCTTGGCCAGTGAGGGGGAATTAATTGTTCTTTCTCCTCCCTCCTCTGAGCCAAATGGCAGTGACAGGGAATATGGGGGGGAAATGGGGTAGCAGTATTCCCTCTGACCCCGCTCCCCAAGCCCCCAGCTGAGAGGTGGGTGTGTGCCATTCCTCTTGGGAGCATTAGGATTGTTAATGGCACTGTTATTTTCTTGGACACATATTAATGTATACTATTTAATCCATCACCTGTAATCCCGGTTGTGATGGCGATTAGTAACATGTCACTGTGAACTCCTGCCGTTTCCAAGCACCTCGCAGATGCCTTTCAAGGGCATCTCCTTGGTTGACATCAACCCATTTCACAGAGGAGGAAATGGATGCACCTGCAAGAGAAGCTCTAGTCTCCAGGTCTCCCAGCTAGGTCCTTCTCCCTAGAGGTCACCTTACCAGGAATCCTCCAAGCCATGAACTTCACACCCCTGTCCCTCGTGATGCACAAAGAGAACAGACCCATTTGGCAAAGCAGCCTCTGGAGTTAGACGCAGAGAAGGACTCCGCGACCCCGCCCCAGGGCCCCATCTTGGATCCCGTCCCCAGCTTCCCTGAAGCGCAGCCCATCCTCCAGGCCCCGCCTGGGGCCAGAGTTGGCTGTCCCACCACAATTCAGGGCCAGGGGATCGCCAGTCTGGCCTAGGAGAGCCCCCAGATAAGCCCCTCGCTTACTGAAAAGCTGTGCCATCTGTGCTGCAGCGCTCCCGGCGGGCGCTCCCTTCCTCTGGCATATACATTGGCGATTATTTTTCTGGCCACGCGTTCACTATGGAAATAAAAGAGGAAATTGCTAACTGGGCTTAATGAGTGCAGGCACCGGCTAGTGCATCTGATAATATGCAATGCAAATACAGGCTCCTTGGAGCCATCTAAAACCAACCATTGAAGTGGAGTCCCCTGGCGCCCCGAGCCCAGGCAGTACAATTATTTCGGAAAATAAAAATAATTGTTGTTATTCATTCCTGCTTGCTCTAAAGAGCTTTTTTCTCTTGTGATTTTTCATGCAGTAGGAAGAATTTTACAAGAGAGCCACAGGGGCCTTTCTCTTTAAAGCCCAGGGAAGACCACTGACCCTTTGCCGTGGGAGACTATGGGGACCACAGTGCACTCACTGGACGGACAGCTCTGGGAGGGGCCTGGGGAAGCTAGTTCTCCCCTTTGGGTCACCCATAAAGTGGGTACCGTGATGGTGATGAGCTAATCGTGCAGCCGTGGGGTTATTCGGAGGACGCCCCATAAATGCAAGCTGCCTCTGAACCTCCCTTGGCCTCAATTTCCTCATCTGTAAAATAGGAGGATGAAAATCACCCCCCACCCCAACTTGCAGGGATACTGGGAAGACTGACACGAGGTGACACTTGCAGAAGCCCTTTGAAACTGCAAAAGGCTGACCCATGCAAGTGATTATTGTTCAGGTAACTTGGGGACGCTCTGGGAAGTGAATGTCTCACCTGTCTGATGAAGGTCAAAGCGGAGGTTGGGAGAGGTAAAGCCGCGCAGGTAGTCGGTGGCAAAACGGGAACTTCAGAACCCGGTCCCAACACCGCCAGCTCAACGCCGCACTGGGTTCAGAAGGGCTGAGGGTGTCGGCAGTCTCCTGACCGTGGCTTCAGGAAAAGCGATGGCAGGGAGGAAACATGCTCGCACTTTAGGGCCGGCTCTCCGTTTACCTATGAGAGCCAGGCAGGCCATCTCCCACTCTGAACTTCAGTTCGTCCTCTGTAAATGGGCAAATACAAGAGCGCCCTTCGTAGGTAAGGCCGCAGTGAGGATTAAATGGAGTCCGGAGCCCGTGTGTGTCCAGCACACCGTGGGTTCTCCCAGAACGTGAGCTATGGGAGTCATCTTGGCAGCACACGCCCAAGAGGGCCAACCTCAGACCCTTCCTGAGGGGGCGAGGCTTACAGGCAGAGCTCTGCCGAGCATGCGGGTCCGGTGGACAGGAGGGTGTCCCAGGGAAGAGGCAGCAGCCGCTAGTGCCTGCTACACTGCAAACCAGCCCGCAGATCTCTGGCCGAAGCTGGGCAGGGGCCTCTCAGGCAGCCCTGATGAGGGTGGGGAGTCCCAGATTCAGCCTCTTCCCAGCAGTAGGCAGCGTCAGGCCCCGGCGTGGGAGGGGTTGCCCAGAGCAGCCACTGGTCCTACTTAGCTCATCCACTGTGGCCTGAGCCACAGAATCAAAAGCATACCCCTATCCAGGGGTCAGCAGCTTTCCCTCCCAGAAGCCCCAGACACACTCAGGTCCCTCAGAGACCACCACAAGGGACCCCATGCTCTCTCTTTGCCCTGGCCATTCCTAGGTGTCTTGGGCAGGGGATCATCCCTGCATGACTTCACGCCCTTCAGAGGGAGAAGGAGAAAGCAGAATTGTCCCTCCTGAAGCCAGAAACTAAGGACCACATTGACCTCAGTACCTGTCCAAATGCCCCTCCATCCAAAAATTAATCTCTCTCTCTCTCTCTTTTTCTCTCACTCTCAATTATACACTTTTATTTTATAATGGGAAAACAAAAAGACATAGCTGAACAAGTTTACCTAACCCTCCTCTCCGCCCAGAAAACACACCAACTCAACCAGGCATAAGGGGCTTCCCCTCTGCCTCCCACCAGCAGACTCCGGTCCCTTTCACCTTCAAATCTTGTCCTTTAATCTGTATAATGCTCAGGGCCAAAATTATTCCCACAGAAACCATCCCCCCAAGTCTCCTAGAGGACCCAGAGCTGCCCACCTGACAGCCCCACGGCTAAGGTGGTGCCCAGGCCTGCTCCTGTTGGAGGGGCATCCCCAGCGGCGTCCCTGTACAGCGGGGGCATGGTCAGCACGGCCCTTCCTCCGTCTGTGACATGAATGTCCATGGCCTGTTGCGTCTTCGTGATGACCGACTGTGTGTTGTCTGTTCTCTGTCGTCTGTTCAAATTCTCTGTCGTGTAGGTAAAATGCAGGATGGCAATGTGGACACCAGCCAGAGCAAAGGTAACCCTTTTGTATTAACCAGCTTCTGTGATCCCTGTGGCCCCTGCCCACCTGTTCTGAGAGTCACAACAGAGGCAGAGATTGGCTGGGACCAGAGGCAGAAGCAACCGCTCCTATGGGTGGCTAATGGCCTTTGGGGTGCCACTGGGATTTGCGTGGTGCTGGGCCAACAAAGAGATGTCCAGAGGCGAGGAGAGGGGAAACCACAGGCCAGCACTGACCCCGCCTTTGAGCCCTGCTGCCCATTCAGTGGAAGACTGAGAGCCCGAGAGGTCAAAGGGTAGGGAGTTTGGCTCAGTCTCTGTCCAAAAGAGCCCAGGCCTTTCCGTCAGCCCCATGCTGGCCGGGGACAGGGACTTGGTGCTCATGGATGAGGACACTCTCTTTTACCTGTTAAGCCTCCCTTTTTGGCCCTCCTGTCTGGTGGCGACTTAAATGTCCCAACACCATGAGCCCAAGGGCCAGCTGGGTGAAGTCCAAGCCTGTCTGTCTTGTGTGAATGTGGGAAAGGCCAAAGGACCACTTGGAGCAGGAGCTATAGGCTCGTTCAGGCCCAGCAGGGACCCCAGCCCACTCCTGCTGGGAACCCGGGGGGCCAGTGTCAGTCCCTGCTGTGTCCCGTGTTCTAGGCCTGACACAGCATGTGCCATGGAGACCCAGAGGCTATGGCCAGAAGAGGCAGCCCCCCTCCCTCCATCGCAGGACTCTTGTGCCAGCCATGTGGGACCCGGGCGGGGCAGCCCCTACCTTCCCTGGGTGGGCAGGGCGGGTGCCAGCTCCCCTATCCTGCAGGCTGACCTGCGCGTGTCTGTCTGTATGTGCGCGTGCGTGCTCTCCCCTGCAGCCAAACAGCAGGACGGGGCCGCCGCCATGGAGATGCAGCCCCTCAAGAGTGCCGAGGGCGGCGATGCAGACGACAAGAAGAAGGCCAACATGCACAAGAAGGAGAAGTCCGTGCTGCAGGGCAAGCTCACCAAGCTGGCTGTGCAGATCGGCAAGGCGGGTAAGTGTGCAGCAGGCGGCAGCAGGGAGCACCGGGTGCACCGGGGGACCCCAGGCACAGCCTAGCCTCAGGCGGGGCCTCAGTCACCTCATCTGCAAAATGGGACGGTCCCTGAGACCCACCCGTCTCTGCCTCTGCAACCCGTTGAGTTCTGTCTATAGTAGGTGTTCAATTAGTGCTTAGGCAGAAGAGTAAAGCTCAAAGCCTGGGCTCTGGTGGCATACCTGCATTCTTGTCTAGCCGTGGCTGTGAGAACTTGGAAAAGCAGCTTCTCCCAGCTCTGAGCCTCTGGCTCATTTTCTGTAAAATGGGGACAAGGGTTGTCCCCACTTTACAGGCTGCTATGAGGAGCAAAGGGGATTACGTATACAGAGCGCTTGGCACTTGGCACGTGCCGTGGCTGGAGAGAGGGCAGATCCCGCGGGACCTGGAGTTCGAGGCAGCAATGGCTTTATCCTGAGGACAGTGGGAGCCATGGAAGAGGTTTGAGCAGGAAAGGGCAGGGATGGATTTGAGCTTTATAGAGACCACCCTGGCTGCAGTGCAGAGGAAAGATGGAAGAGGACGAGGGCAGTGCCAGGAGCCCAGGGAGAAGCCCATGGTCTGAGCCCCAGTCCCGCAAACTGGGCTTCCCAGCTGAAACGGTAGCTGCAGCTGCTGGCTGGTGTCAGCCCTTCTGGCACAGGAAGCCGAGCCCAGCTGCAAGGTGAGCCCCCGACCCTGACCCGGCCTTGGCTTCCCCTGCCTGGTAAGGATGTGACAAACGCCGAGGCCTTCCCACCTGGCTGCTCAAGCCTCCGTGGCTGTCTCCCCAGCTCTAATTATAGACACGACAGCGTGGGGAGTGGAAGCAAATTGCAGGCTTGGCTGTCTATATTTAAACTTGGGGCCTGGTGACGGCTCGCGGCTGCCGGGAGCTTGGCTTCCCGCCCCTGTGACTATCAGACAGGGACAGAGCCAGTTCCGAGCCACCACAGCTGGAAGCGGGGGTGGGGAGCCATGGGCACGGGGATTTCCTCCACCCCGCCGTGGCAGAAGACTCCATGGAAACCTGGCACTGGCAGGGCAGGGAAGCGAGCCGTGAGAGCAACCCCGCAGCCTTCAAAGCCTCACCCCCCCGCCCTCGCCAACCTCAGACCTGCTCGGGTGGAGTTTACACTCAAGCACTCCTGGGTTCATGTCCCACCTCTGCCCTCTCTTGGCACGTATTCCCTGGAAGCAGAACTGAGCTGAGTGGGCAAGGGGTTCGTTGGGAGAGTGCTCTCACACAAGACCAGCAGGGAGTCAGGGTTGCTGGTTAAGGCCATGGGAGATGCCAGATGTAGCTGAGAACTACCAGTCTTGCCCGATCCCAAGGGGGCTCTGGAGCAGCCCAAACACATCCCTGCCCTCCCCTGCTCAAACCTCTTCCATGACTCCCGCTGTCCTCAGAATCTGTGCTGTCTAGAACCCCAGGGCCTGTCCCACCTTGGAGTAGGTGGCTGGGCTTTGGGACCCCCACATCAGCCACTGGATATTGGCCATCAGATTGGGGTGGGATGCACTCCCAGGCACTTCCTGGCAAGGGGCTTCCAGTCGCCCCAGGGGCATCCTTCTCTGACTGCGGCTGCAGGTGTGAGCCATCTCCACAGCACCTGCCGCGGCACTTCCAGCCTATGGGGGATGGGCATGCCAGACGGGCAGGAGGAGCCCCAAAGGATCTGGACAGGTCCCCTCCTGCATTCCTGTACCTCCAGCATCTCCCTGGCTTGGGACCGTGGGCAAGTCACTTTCCCTCTCTGAGCCTGTTTCCCCATCCAAAAAGATGGCCATTGTGGTTTCCTCTGCCTGGAACACTCTCCCCCAGGTTACCATGCGGCTCATGTCAGCTCACATATCACCTCCTCCAAGAAGGCCACCCCAGCTAAAAAAAGTCCACTCCTTGCCACCCCTGGCACTTGCTCCCACATCATCCTGGCGTTTTTCCTCCCTGCCAGGATCCATGGCTCATTCATGAGTTTATTTCTTAACTTCCACCCCTTCTAGAATGTCAGCTCCCCAAGGGCAGGAGTTCTGTCTTCTCTACCGCTGTGTCCCTAGGTCCTAGGAACTCCTGTGGGACTGGCATGTTGGAGATTCTTCAAAGGAATTTGTGGCACAAACAAGGAAATAGATGATACCAACTTCACACCCCTGCTGTGTGAAAGCTCAATCCAGACAGTTCTTTCTTTCTTGAGCACCCGTGTGCCAGGCACTTCCCATGCATGACCACATTTGAGCCTTACCAAACCCGGCGAAGGAAACGTGCGTCCCCCTTGCACAGTGCAGGAGACTGAGGCTCACTGAGCTTCAAGGATTCGCCCAGGTCACAAACTAAGGAAGTGGCAGAGCCGGGAGATGGGCCGGGTCTACCTAACCCCAGAGCCCTTCTGGCCCAGAGCTTGGTCCACACCCCACTCCTCAGGACCCGCACCCCCGGGAGTCTCCCTGAGCCTGTGTCCCTGCCTTGCAGGCTTGGTGATGTCAGCCATCACGGTGATCATCCTGGTGCTCTACTTCACCGTGGACACCTTCGTGGTCAACAAGAAGCCATGGCTGCCCGAGTGCACACCTGTCTACGTGCAGTACTTTGTCAAGTTCTTCATCATTGGCGTGACGGTGCTGGTGGTCGCCGTGCCCGAGGGGCTCCCTCTGGCTGTCACCATCTCGCTGGCCTACTCAGTGAAGGTGAGAGGGGAGGAGGGGAGGACCAGCTGGCTGACGCAGCCCCAGCCAGAGGTCTGGGGGCCAGCAGGGCCGGTGCTGGGGTGGGGAGGCAAGCTAAGCAAACGAAGTCTGGTTTCACAAGCCCACTGGGCGTTCAGAGAGAGGATGTGTGGGCAGTACCCCGAAACTCATCTTTGCAGAGTGCAGGGGCCCGTGCAACCAGGGAGCTAAACCCCGGCCGAAGGGGCCGCTGTCACTCAGCCCAGCCAAGTGCCCCCTTGCAGGAGGGCAGGCCTGGTGTTGCCAGATCTTCTCGTCTTTTCAAGAAAGGCCGGAAAACTGGACTTAATGGAGACTCTCCTAACATTTAGACATTGACAATCAACTCAAATCGTTAAATAATAATAATAAAAGACATCAACATGCAAGCCAGAACTCATCTTCACCCCACCGAATCTAGGCAGACGGCTGGCAGCCAGTTACAGGCCCCACGGGTAGCCTAGTGCTTGTTGAACCAATCTTAGGGGTCACTCCCTAAAGCATGAGAGGTGCACGGAAAACGAAGTCTGGTTTCAAGGAAGTTTGGTTTCATGGAAGCCTCCTGCCCTCGGGATGTGGGCTGAAAATAAGAGAGGTTTTAAGAAGGGTTGGGCCCAGCCGGGCTCGGTGACTCAGCCTGTAATCCTAGCACTTTGGGAGGCCGAGGCGAGTGGATTACCTGAGCCTGCGGGTTCGAGACCAGCCTGGGCAACTTGGCGAGACCTCATCTCTACAATAAAAATCAAAAAATCAGCCAGGCGTGGTAGTGCACGCCTGTAGTTCGGGCTACTTGGAAGGCTGAGGTGGAAGAATCGCGAGAACCCAGCAGGTTGACTCTGGGGTGGCCGTGAGTTTGCCACTGCAATCCAACCTGGGCGACAGAGTGAGACTCCAAAAATAAAAAAAAAGAAGGTGCGCTTGGGCTTGGTCTGGGCATTCCTAAGCACTACCTTGAAGGTAATGTCATACCTCCTCTGTGCATGGGTGGGGGCTGTCTGTGGAACCCGGATGTTGCAGATCTGACCCTCTTTGGATCACACTCAGGTTCTCACACCCCGGTCTCATTTTCTTCTGTTTGCCCTGCGGTTTCCCCGCCTTGAAGGGCCTGGCCCTGGGCTCTTGTCTCCCAGCATCCCAGTGCAAGCATGCCCCCTCGAGGGCGGAGATGCAGCGGTGTTTATAAACGAGGTATTCACTCTGAGAAATTGGCAGAGCCACCGGAGGGCACGGTGTAGCATCAGTTTCCAAGTTGGAATTTGGGCTGGGCTCTCCGATGTAATTTCATACAGAAAAGAGATCTCCGGGCTGGTGCCAGGAAGTGGCAGGTCTGTGTAAAGGATATGGCCCTTATCACCTCCCTGTTTTAGGGTTCTCGAAGAAACTCCATCCCACAAACCAAAGCCCAAGCAGGTTGCAATGCAATGCTCCTTGGAGGCAAGGGGCAAGGAGAGGGTGGATTCCTACAGGGCCGTGAGTAGGGGACCTCCATAGCCACCCCACCGAGCTTGGAGTCTCCTGAGAGTCACACAGAGCTGGCTTGGGGGAATCATATACAGACCGTTTTAGGCCTCTGCGCCTTCTGCAGCTTATATCTCTGGCTCCTGGTACCTTCGCTCATGTTAGGTAGTGTTACTTGTGCAGTCACTAGACAAAGTAAGTAGAGCACCCCAGCCCAGGTCCTGGACCCAGGAGCCACCTTCAAGAGCGTAAAGATGACTGACCACTTAGACCACTTAGACCAGTGCTGCCCAAAAGAGAGAGACTGTGAGTCATAAAATGTATAATTTTAAATTTCCTAAGAGCCACATAAAAGAAAAAAGTAAAAAGAAGCAAAGTTCATTTTAATAATATAACATACTTAACCCAATATGTCCAAATGATTATCCGTGTAACTTTATAATATGATTTTATAATATAATTTTTATCATAAAAATTATTAATGAGGGACGGGGCATGGTGGTTCACATCCATAATCTCAGCACTTTGGGAGAATGAGACGGGAGGGTGGCTTGAGCCCAGGAGTTTGAGACCAGCCTGGGCAACACCTTTACAAAAACTCAAAAAATCAGCTGAGCATGGTAGCATGTACCTGCAATCCCAGCTACTCAGGAGGCTAAGGTGGGAGGATCGTCTGAGCCCAGAAGATCGAGGCTGCAGTGAGCTGTAATCGTGTCACTGCACTCCAACCTGGGCAACAGAGTGAGAACCCATATCTATATTTCTCTCGCTCTCTCTCTCTCTCTCTCTCTCTCTACCCCCCCCCCTCTCTCGGTAATGTCTCCAAAATCCGAAGTGTATTTTACACTCATAGCACACTTCACTTCAGACTAGCCACATTTCAAGTGCTCAATAGCCACGTGTGACTACCATATTGGACAACGCAGATTTACGAATTCTTAAGCCCAACAGGCAACTCCTCTTCAGAGACTGCAGTTGGGCTGAGGCCCAATGGAATGATCCAGGCTGTGAGGTTAAACAGAGCTGGGTTCAAATTCCAGTTTTAAACCCCTCCCAGGTGTATGATCCTGATCAAGCCACTTTGCCTGGATTTCTGCGATTGCCAGAAAGGGGTACCAGAATGCTCTCATGTCTCACGGGAGTCTCATAACATCAGACAAGTAAATGCGGAAGGGCTTTGCAAACTGTGAATTGTGCTGCAAATTCAAGTTGCTGCTTATCGTCTGTTTGGCACACATTTATTTTTACTATTATTACAAGTTATAATAGGAGAAATCGCAATAACATATAATCCTACCAATACTCATTTTTTAGTAACATAAACCTCTATGAAAATTATTCTAATTAACTGCACTCCTTTTTAGCCTTGTTATAAAAAGTATAGCCAGGCTCGGTGGCTTAGCCTGTAATCCCGCGCCTTTGGGAGGCTGAGGTGAGTGGATTGCCTGAGCCCGCGGGTTCGAGACCTGCCTGGGCAGCCAGACCTCATTTCTACAATAAATAAAAAAATCAGCTGGGCATGGTAGTGCATGCCTGTAATTCCGGCTTCTTGGAAGGCTGAGGCGGAAGGATCACCAGAGCTCAGCAAGTAGAGGCTGCGGTGGCTGGAAGCGGCCACTGCACTCCAGTCTGAGTGACAGAGTGAGACTCCAACTCAAAAAAAAAAAAAGAGTTATAATGAGGAGCAAGAATGAAGGAAATCAAATTCACAGGCACAGCCTAGGACTCCAGTTGACTCAGCTGCAATTTTTGCAGGGCCTGCATGAGAAATGGCCATTCCTTGAGAATGTCTTTACTTACCTGAGAACATAGAAGAAGCCACAAGTATGGAGCTGGACCAGAGAGAAAGGAAGGCATATTGAAGAAAATAAATATTATATAAAAAATTATTCCACTTTGTTATAAAATTTAAAAGAAGGGATGTTGATATACAATGCACCAGTTCTGGATATTAGCTTATGGCTGATTTGGTTTTTTTCTTTTTGTATATCTATAAAGACATGTGTGAGCTGGGTGCAGTGGCTCACGCCTGTAATCCTAGAACTTTGGAGACAGAGGCGCAATAACTGGCTGAGCCCGGAGGTTCAAGATCAGCCTGGGCAACTTGGCAAGACCTCGTCACTACAATAAATCAAAAAATTAACCAGGCATAGTGGCAAGCACCTGTAGTTCCAACTACTTGGAAAGTTGAAGCAGAAGGATCGCCTGAGCCCAGCAGGTCGAGGCTGCGGTGGCTGTGAGTGTGCCACTGCACTCCAGCCTGGGTGACAGAGTGAGACTTCAACTCAAAAAAAAAAAAAAAAAAAAAGACACCTGTGGTTTTTATTATGCAGGCGATAATATCTATTCATTATAGAAAAAATAAAATCTGTAGACTTCAAAAAGAAGACAATAAAAACGTGTCATTCTATCACCTAGAGATAAGGACATTGACACTTTTCCCGTTATTTTCCTACCTACTAAATTTATTTACATCTTAGATGTACTGACTTTTGGTGAAATTAAAGTGATTATGAAAGCCAGGCACCAGTGCAAGATGAGATGCCTGGGAAAATGCATAACCGAATTGCAGATGGCTATCGATGTTAGGCTGTAAGAGAAAAATATTCGAAGTAATCAAGAGGGATCCAGCCTTAATTTCCTTATCATCTCTTCCTTTATTTTTTCCAGCAAGAATACGGGTGACTTCTGTCATCCACATTAATACAGTCAGTGAGTCGAGTCTTTTAAGAGGCTCAAATGATAAAGCAGCAGCAGCCCAGGGGTCGGAGGCTGTGGCAACCACGATGCCAGGCCAAGGCCGCAAAGGGGGCCGGCCAGGCCCGGGGTTCCCTCGCTCCCCAGCTCCCCCTCCTCACGGTCACCCTCTCACCTGCCCCTTCTCCCAGAAAATGATGAAGGACAATAACCTGGTGCGCCACCTGGACGCCTGTGAGACCATGGGCAACGCCACGGCCGTCTGCTCGGACAAGACGGGCACGCTGACCACCAACCGCATGACGGTGGTGCAGGCCTACATCGGCGACGCCCACTACAGGGAGATCCCCGACCCCAGCTCCGTCAACGCCAAAACCCTGGAGCTGCTAGTCAACGCCATTGCCATCAACAGCGCCTACACCACCAAGATCCTGGTAAGTGGTTCCCGGGCACGGCCTCTGCCAGGGGGAGCCACATTCATGGGGTGGTGCCAAAGAAGCGGGAGGCCGAACAGTGCGATTCATGTTTTCAAACCCTGCTGCCCTAGTTTGGCGTGATCCGACGGTAAGCAGCTCGTTTTTCTTTGAGCCAATGTTCTATTGAGATTGCCATGAGGTTTGTATGACCCAAAAAAAAAAAAGAGATTGCTTTTCAGTCTGTCTTTGACCCCCATCCTAGTGCAAAAACGTTTTTTGTTAGTTGGTTCTTGCTCTATAACAAACCACTCCAAAACACCAGACTGTTTTTAGCGTGAAATCACAGGGGTCAGCAGTTCAGCCTGGGCTCAGCTGGATGGTTCTTCTGCACTGGCAGAACCGCGAGTTGATCCTGTGTACAGCCTCAGACGGGCTGGGGCATCTCTGTTCTGTGGTCTCGTCTCCTCCAGCAGGCAAGTCTGGACTTGTTCATACGGTGACAATCGGGCTTCAAGAGAGCCAAGGTGCTCGGGGCTTTCTTGAGGCCTGGTCTCTGAACTGGCATGTTGTCACTTGCCACACCCTGTTGGCCAGTGGAAGTCAGGCGGCCAGCCCAGATTCACAGAGTGAGATAAGGGACTTCCACCTCTTGACGGGAGGTGCTGCAAAGCACATGGATTCAAGCGTTGTTGTTGCTGTTAGTCATATGACTGGTTTTGGTAAGAAAAATTCTCACCCTGCTATCTCAGCTAAGCTGCCCGAACTCATCATGCTGCAATCTCTATTTGGTTTGGAAAAGCAAGAGTTGCCTCTTTGCAATTAACCAGCACGTGGATGAAGAGAAACCCAGAGTTCATCTGTCCAGATGTCCATGGGCTCCCAGATGCAGAGCATTTCTGCCTTGTGAGCATCTGGGTGCTCGGCCGAGCTTTTTTGTTTACCCTCCGAATGTGCCAAGCCCTGACCTCCCCGCTTCTGCCCCTGAGCCAGCTGCAAACTTCACGATCAGGTTGGGTTTATGGGAGCTGCTAGCAGCTTTATCGAAACGGGGAAGAGAGCGTGAGTCAGCAGCAAAGAGCCGAGGGCTGGTGGAGGGAAGAGGCGGCGGTGGCTTCTGCGCCCTCCGCTGCAGCTGAGCAGCCACCCGCATCACCCTGGAGCAGCGGGCTCAGGGAGGCAGAACCGACAAAGGGGGAAAGTAGGTCAGAGAACACGTGCAGACGGTGTTAGAGAGCCCCAGGCCTGATGCCAGAAATGACGAAGGTTTTGTCTTCTTCCCCCACCCCCACTTGATTTGGGAAGCAAGGGAGATCAGCGATGCTTTATTCTGTTCCCCACGCCTTCCTAAAATAACCAAGATGCTGTTAATGATCTCGACCTGCAAGCGTGGCAAGGAGAGGAACCGGAGATTCCCAAAACTGGCTTCGGGAGATGGAGGCGGCCACGTGGCACGCCCCTGTGGGGTGGGCTTGGATTGAGATGTATGTTATTCAATTACCGTCAAAAGGAGTTCTCGGGATCTGCCAGGAGGGCTGTGGAATCATCCCACAGTGATAAGTCTCGATTAAGCTGTACTTTGTAGCACTGGTGGCAAAGATAATCTTTAGTTTCCAGATGTTGGTGGATCAAGCCGGTGTCCGGGTGGCATAAAGGACAGGGGCAGCCAGTCCCCCTGGGCAGAAGGTGCAGCTTCTGAGGTTGGAGAGGGATTGGGAACCTGGGCTGGGGTCCTTATTGTGTAGCCAGGTCACTGACCTCTCAGGCACCAACGTCCCCACCTGTACCTTGAGCCCTGGCATCCCACGGCACCTGTACCTGTCTTTCTGAGTCTTTCCTGAGAGTACCCTGGCCACATGGTGCTCTTTGCTGGGGGCTGACAGCCCTCAGTGTGGGAGGGATGGCCGAGCCCCTCTGTGATTGAGTAGTGGTTAAACTCGGACTCTGGAGCTAGATGGCCTAGGTTCAAATTCTTTACTAGTTATGTGAATATAAACAACTTACTTCACCTCTCAGTGCCTCAGTTCCCAGGGAGAAATATAGGATCATTGAGAGGATGAAATGAATTAGTAAATGGAAAGTACTTAGCACAATGCCTGGCTCACAGTCAGTGCTCAGTGTGACTAGTGCTTTTGATATTCAGCAGTAAAATCACTCTTGGAGAGGGGATTCCATTTGTAGCAATGCAAAAGCTAACAAATAAAAACACAGCAGAGACATCTGGGCTAGAGAGGGAGCGGGATTGCCCAGAACCATATGGCCAATTAGCGGCAAAGCCTGCCTATGGATACCCTAAAACCAGATGCTGAGTCCAGGTGTCCAAACCAGGTCCCTGGTCATCAAAAGCAATCCTGCAGCACCTCTAGCCTACAGTGGCCTTGGGAAAGGAGGCCTGGGGTCCAGAGGGTCAGATTAACAGCCAGAGGCTGCCCTTTCTGGGCCCAGATGAAGACTGAGAAGAGGCCGGAGCTGCAGAGCTCAGGGCACACGCGCAACTACCCTCCAAACCAGCTTGAACCATGCAGGAGGAGACCAGGCAGGAAGGACATGCAGTGTCCACCAGCTCCACTGCCCATCAGCTTTCACTGGAAAATGAGATTGGCGGGGCTGGGATTCCACACCGCTGTGTCTCCCCCTCCACTAGGACACCAGGAGCCCTGTGTCTTCTGGCTGTCTGATGCAGACTGAGGGCTCTTTACAAGGAGGAGACTGCTGAGTCTCCTCTCGTCCCTCTGACATAGGCTTTTGGGGAGATGGGGTGAACGGGTGGGATAAGTGAACTGGTTGTTGAATGAATGTGTAATCCATGAGATGGGGGTAGGTAGAGAGAGGAAGGGGGTCAATGAATAAATGGTGAGTAGGTGGGTGAGTGGATGGATGGATGGAGAGATGGATGCATAAATGGGTGGGTGGAGGGGGAGATGGGGAGATGCATGCGTGGATGGATCACCCCGTGGTTTAGTGGAGTTAGAATCCAGATGTTCTGTTACCCTGCTCCAGGAAGCGATGGTTAAGTGCTAAAGTCCAAAAGGCCATGGTTCAAACCCCAGCTCCAGTGCTCACTAGCTCTGTGGCCTGAGCCAGTTCCTTCACCTTTTGACCTCCGTTTTCCCGTCTGTCAAGTGAGCACATCATTAACCTTTTTTTTTTTAATTTGGACTCTCTGTCGCCCAGGCTAGAGTGCAGTAGCACACTCACGGCCACCCCAGCATCGACCTACTGAGCTCCAGTGATCATTCCACCTCAGCCTTCCAAGTAGCCAGAACCACAAGCACACACTACAACACCCGGCTAATTTTTTATTTTATTTTAGAGACGAGGTCTCACCAAGTTGCCCGGGCTGGTCTTGAACCCATGGACTCAGGCAATCCTCTCAATTGGGCCTCCCAAAGTACTAGGATTACAGGCTGAGCCACCAAGTCCGACCACATCGTTAATCTTAATGGCTAACATTCATGTAACAAGGCTTGATACTGAGTGCTTACCCGGTAGTGCTTTGTGCAACAACCCATGAAGCAGGTGACACCACACCCCCAATGCACAGATAAGGACCCTGAAGCTGGGTGTAGTTAAAGAAGGTGCCCAGAGTCCTAGAGCAGATACAAGGCTGAGCCAGGATTGAGCACGGGCTTGTGTCACCTGGAGCCCATACATGTCCCCAGGACTCCCACCTCATGCCAGCACCTCCACTCTGAGGCTGTCTGTTGAAGAACGAGGGTGAAGTTTAGATGAAATGGTGTGGGGGCATGGCACAGTGCTTGGTCCGTGTTTGTTATTACTCTCAGCACTTCTGTTCTTTCCGAGCCACAACCTTATCATCTGCTTTTCCAGACACTGTCTCGCTGGGCCTTCCATGTCTTTTCAAATCAGTCAGCCAGACAGGACCATTCTCATCTTGCAGCTGAGAAAACTGAGCTGCAGGCAAGGTGTGGTGGCTCACACCTATAATCCCAGCATTTTGGGAGGCTGAGGCTACAGACAGAGAGGCCAGGAAAAGAAGCCCAGGAGGCCTCTCCGGGGCCCAGCCCCACCCCATGCCCCATCCCTTCTGAGATTGGTGGAGGCTTTTTTCTTTCCACTCTTACTTCTAATCATTAGGAACTAAACTTGCCCTCGGAGGGAAGCTGCACGCATTGTCTTTTAGCCAGAAATTGCTTCCCTGCCTGAGAAATCCTGGCACACCCGCAGACTGCCTTTGTGGGCTCCGACTCTGTGTACAGCAAGACTTCCACGAGCTATTTCTGGTCGCCCTGCTGCTCCGGGCCACAGCTGAGCCTTCAGATGGAAAGAGCTCTTTCCTCAGACTTTTGAGGTGCTGTGTTTTCTTGGGAAAACGTTTCTTCTCTGCCCACATTTATTCCATATACTGAAGCCACCTGAACAGACTGTAATTTTATATTTTACTCGACCTCTTTTATTTTATTTTTTGGGGTTGGAGTCTCACTCTGACACCCAGGCTGGAGTGCAGTGGCAAACTCATGGCCACCCCAGCCTCGACTTGCTGGGCTCAGGAGATCCTTCCCCCTCAGCCTTCCAAGTTGCTGGAGCCACAGGCGAGCACTGCCACACTCAACCTCTTTTAAAGGAGGTGGAGACTGCAGTTGACATTTGGACGATTAACCAGGGGAGAGGCACTTTTGGAACTGAATTGTTGGAAGTTGGCGGCATATTTCTGAAACACCAACTATTGAGAGAAAAACAAACCTCCTGGTACCCCCAGAGCGGTTCTGAAGGAAGGCTTTCCCTGGCAGGGTGGTTTTCCTGAATTTGCCTAATGAAGCCCCAGGTCCTCCGCACACCCCACTCCTAAACTGAAGGGCCACAATGCCAGCGACCCCCGAAGGCAGGAAGTACCAGCTCCACTGACTCCCATGCTTCTTAGAATAGGGCAGGCGGTGGGGGTTGGGCAGAGGAGAAAGGGGAAGGGGGGGTAGAGACTCTGGGAAGTAGAGACAGCCCTTGAACACAGATCTCCTGGCTGCAAACTGAGGGCTCAGTCTAATATTCAGATGAGCCCCAAAGCTCATCTGAGCAAAGCCGGGGGTGCCAGAAGTCATGGAAGGCTCTGAAAGGGACTTTGCAGGGCTTAAGGTGGGGAGATGAGCCAGGAAATGTAGTTCTGGTACGTGAAATGGCAGGGACCTTAGCGCTGAATTCAGCAATGGCTTTGTTTGTGGTTTTTTGCAAATGCCATCTCTGGGAGAAGAGATTAAAGCAAATCATCCCGGATGGGAAATTCTAGTTTTAAACAGAGCCGTTAATCCCTGCATCCCACCCTCCTGCCTTGCTCACACACACACCACACATCACACACACCACACACCCCACAGGCAACACACACACATCATAACACACACATCACACACACCACACGCTGTATACACAACACAACACACATACCACACATAACACAACACCTAATACACACACCACACATCACAGACCACACCCACGGCACACAACACACACCACAACATCCAATACACACACACCACAATACGTACACCACAACACATACACACACACTCCATGACACCTAATACACACACTTTAACATACACACACACACCATACATAACACATCACACACGCCACAACACCGAATACACACACCACAACACATACACACATCACACACACTACAACACACCGCATACACCACCACACCTCATGCACACAGACCACACACATACACAAACACAACATACACACACATAACATTCATCAAACCATGCCACTCACCACACACGATGCACTGGTGAACCTGGGAAGGTCCCAGGAAGCTGCCGTCCAGGAGTGCGTCTCCACACCCCAGGGATTCTGTCGTCCTGGGCACCCACCTGCCCCCGGCACCAGGGATGACCCAGGCTCGCAGGTGTGGCTCGGCATCCCCACCCGCCTCAGGAGCCGGGCCCTCAGACAACAATCCTAGAGGCCAAATTCTGCCAAAATTCCATCCCACCTGGCATCTTGTCGACAGCACCCCCGCACAAACACAAAATGATTCATCAGACGGATGTTCGCTGGCTGCGCCCCGATGCTGGGGTGCGGAGACAGGCATGTCAGACTGCCCGGCCTTTGTGACTCGAACTCAGCCCCCACAGTCAGGTAGCGGGCTGGTGGTCTCGGTCGCTGTGGGAGAGGCAGGCTGCTGGGAGAGGCGCCATGGGCTCAAGACAAGACCCCTCGTGTCTCGCTCAGCACTTACTAGCTGTGCACCTTGGCTTCCCGGCCTCATTGTGCACAACTGTAAAATAGGAGGACTAACAGCCCTTACCTCCTAGGGAGTTATGAGAACACAGAGAGAGGACGCGAGTGAAGACCCTAGCAGAGAAGTGAGCCAGAGTAGGAATTTGGGGACATGGTCGCAGCTGCTGCTGAGGTTGGGAGCCTTCACCGCTGACACCTATCCTTAGAGGTGGTGGCTAGGCCACCAGAGATAGCCACTTAGCATAAAGTCGCTTCCCAACACCTTCTTAGAAAAATCACTACATTGCAGTTACTGCAACTGACCCTGCTATGGGCTTTGTTACCATGGGGTTTGTTTTGGAGTTAGGTTGTTGCTGTTGTTGTTATTTTAGTTGAGGTCTCACACTGTCACCCAGACTGGAAGGCAGTGGTACAATCAGGGCGGACTGCAGCCTCGATCTCCTAGGTTCAAGAGATCCTTCTGCCTCAGCCTTCCAAGTAGCTGGGATTCCAGGTGCACACCACCACACCCAGCTAATTTTTTTATATATTATAGAGATGAGGTCTTGCCAAGTTGCCCAGGCAGGTCTCAAATCCAAAGTGCTGGGAGCCCAACAAACTTTAAAAATAAAAAATAAAATAACCTTGGCCAGACACTGTGGCTCATGCCTGTAATCCCAGCACAGTGAAGGTGAGAGGATTGCCTGAGCCCAGGGATTCGAGGCCAGGCTGGGCAATTTGGGAAGACCTTGTCTCTACAATTAATCAAAACATTAGCCGGGTGTGGTGGTGCATACCTGTAGTTCCAGCTACTCAGGAGACTGAGGTAGAAGGATTTCCTGATTCCAGCAGGTTGAGGCTGTGGTGGCTGTGAGCGTGCCACTGCACTCCAGCCTGGGCGACAGAGAAAGACCCCGACTCAAAAAAGGTAAATAAAATAAAAAATATAAAAATAAAGTTCGTCGCCGGGCTCGGTGGCTCAGCCTGTAATCCTGCACCTTAGGAGGCTAATGTGAGTGGATTACCTGAGCTGGCAGGTTCGAGACCCGCCTGGGCAGCTTGGCGAGACCTCATCTCTACAATAAAATCAAAATGAGCCGGGCGTGGTAAGGCGCACCTGTAGTTCCAGCTACTTGGAAGACTGAGGCGGAAGGACCGCCGGAGCCCAGCAGGTCGAGGCAGAGTGAGACTCCAACTCAAAAAATAAAAATAAAAATAAAGTTCGTATGAAATCAGTACACATAAAAGTTACCAACTTGACCATTTTTAAGCTTGCAGTTTAGTAGCCTTAAGCGCCTTCACGCTGTCGTGCAGCTGATCTTCCGAACTCTTCTCAGCTCACAAAACTGAAACTTGACCCATTAAACCATAACTTTCCATTCCCCCTCCCCCAGCCCTGGGCAGCCACCATTCTGCTTTCTGTCTGTAGGGCCTCACAGAAGTGGAGTCATACGGTATTTGTCCTTTTGTGACGGGCTTATTTCACTTGACACCGTGTCCTCCAGGCCCACCCCCGTGGTACCACGCGTCAGAGTTGCCCTCCTTTTAAGGCTAATGCTGTGCCACTGTACAGATAGACCACATGCTGTTCATACAGTCACCCGTCGATGGACGCCTGGGCTGCTTTCACCGCTCAGCTTTTGTGAATAATGCTGTTACGCACATGGGAGCACAAATACCTCTTTTGAGTCCCTATTCTTAATTCTTTTGGGTGTGTTCCCAGAATTGGACTTGCTGGATCATATGGTAATTCTCTGTTTAGTTCTTTAAGGATCCGCCCAACTGCTGTCTTCCAGAGTGCACAAGGGTTTTCCACATCCTCATCAACACTTGTTATTTTCTGGGTTTTTTAAATATATATATATTATCCATCCTAATGGGTGTGAGGTGCTACATGCTCAGGCTTTTCTTAACCTCGTTTTTTGCAGATATCATTTACGCCTCATGACTCTTCAAGTCGTCTTCCACTGATCTTAGCTCCATTCACTCCCCGGCATGCTAAAACGGGGTGGGGGGTGGGGGGGATGAATCGTCCTCTCAAAGGTACAACCGCAGCTGTGCCCGGGCATTCCCAAAGGGCTCCAGGCCTGTGCAGAGAAATTCGGGAACAAGCTGGGACTGCACTCGGGGGCTTGGGCAGCCCCAGGCCTGGCCCTCTGCCACTCTAAGACCAGGAGCTAATCACGTCCCTCCTGAGCCTCCATTCCTCCATCCCATCCCTCAAAATGGGAGCGATACCAGCGCCCTTAACTCCCTTGCAGAGTTGGAGCCCTGGAGGTAAAAAGGCTCTTGGAAATTCTATGGCAAGAGCAAAACCTCTGGGTTTGTCAGGATTTTTTTAAAAAGCCGAAAGAGAAGAGGGGAGGGCCCCTGCTTCTTAGTAACGCATGTAGGCGATTTCAGAGCTCAAGTTCATGGAAGCGCAAATTGAATTACAAAGGAGGCAGCGCTGCCATTTGCAACCACGGATTGCTTGAAATCCTTTTAGAGGAAAATTAAAATATTTCACAGAGGGTAATAAAATGCCGGGTGTTTTGCAGTCATGACTGCTTAGCTCTCTTGGGCAAATAAGTAATTAGGCATTTTTTATTTAAGTTCTTCGTGTCGTCATTTTCTTTCATTAGCAGAGGGAGAAAAACTGTTGTGGAAAATACATAAAACTCTGGAACTCACCAGAAAGTTAATTATAAAACTGTAAAATATAAATGTGCCTATATACATATATATATTTTAAGCACACTGTAACAGCGTACTGAGGAAACAAAGGGAAGCCCAGAAATGGGAAGCTGGATCAAAGATTCCTCTGCCTCCGGATAAAATCCGATCCCAGAGACGGTGCGGTGAGCCTTCCCAGGTGCGGGGTGCTGAGATGCAGGTCAGCGTGGCCGGCGGGGGGGTGATTTAAGTGATTGGGATTGTAATCCTTACATGTGAATGATACTACATTTTTCTTATCCGCTTTCAGAACCATTGTAAAGTGAGTTGAGGGTGTCAAGGGGAAGACACCATGAAAAGATCATAGTTGTGAGGAGTAAGCTCGGATAACGAAGTCCCGGTCATGAATTCTATTTCAAACTCAGGAGCTCTGACTTTCATATTTATTCATTCATTTTGTAAAGATGGGAACTTGCTATATTACCCA
>NW_007248414.1:1032338-1038215 GCF_000164805.1 Carlito syrichta
CACCCTCCCTTACCATGGTTTACTTTAAGGAAAGGATTGATTTTTCTCATCTGCTCCATCCTCTCCAGTTTACAGGTAGGGAAACCAAGGATATGGCTTAGGTTCTAGGGCTCTTTCCTTCCTGTGCATCCCCCAGGCTCAGGACCACCTCGAGCTGAGGCCTGTGTCTCCACATGGCTCGGGTCCTCTCCCTGAGCCCAAGCCCTCCCTGCCCATGGAGGAGGGGAGCAGGCCAGGACGTGTCTGGTTGCTGACAGAGGGCCGCCCTGTCCCCCACAGCCGGTCCCCACTGGCATCCTCTCAAGTCCACCTTGCTCCTGCCCAGGCTGCTCTTGTGAGCCATGTGAAGGAGATAGAGGACAAGGATTCAGAGGGCTCCTTGTCTGAGACCCATGAAAGCCCGTGGGGGACAAAGCCATGTCCGTGGCTATTTGCTCCTCTCCAAAATCCCCCCAGGGTTTGGGTTTATCTCCAGTGACTTTTGCCACCCCCAAAGCCACCTCCACCAGCGTGGCTGAGTATGAATTGTGTTGAAGTGATGGGGTGGGAGGTGCCCTGTGGAGGTGAGTGTGCCTGCAGATATGCCACCCACAGGGACCTGTGGGTCCCCCCCATCGGGGCCCATGTGGAGGCATTCCATACTCACTTACCTGTGAACCCACATCCCCCTGCCAGGGTGGCGCCACCTAGGAAACATGAATGAGCACCTGTTGTGCTTGGGACTCTGAGAACCCAGGGAAGGATAGATGACAACCCACTTCCTTGGGGAAACAGACTTGCGAGGCCATTTTTCAAGCCAAGGTCATATTTGAGCAGCTCCTTAAAGGGCAAGGAGGAGTTTGCCTGGCAGGGAAGGGAGTGGGACCCACCCGGAAAAAACAGCAGAGGCAAAGGCAGAGAGGCAAAAGCTCATGTTCAGGCAGCCACGGGGAAGTGAGAGGGGCTGGGGGGAGGCGGTCGGTAGTAGACTAGCCGTCTCCAGGGCAGAAGTTGAGGGGTTCACACAGCCCACAGCTGGCAGCGGGCCAGCACAGAGCAGGGGCCTAAGACAGTGTTTCTAATGTGTGAGAGAGAGAAGGAGACCGGGGCGGCGCCAGGAGAAGGGGTGAGCCAGTTGCAGCTTATCCATATCATGGAGTCTACTGAGCAGTTAACCTGAACGAGTCTCAAAACAGCATATTAAAGGCACGAAGCAAGCCGGGCTCGGTGGCTCAGCCTGTAATCCCGCGCCTTTGGGAGGCTGAGGTGAGTGAATTGCCTGAGCCCGCGGGTTCGAGACCCACCTGGGCAGTGAGACCTCATCTCTACAATAAATCAAAAAATCAACCTCCCTGCGTGCCTGTAATTCCGGCTACTCGGAAGGCTGAGGCGGAAGGATTGCCGGAGCCCAGCAGGTCGAGGCTGCGGTGGCTGGGAGCGGCCACTGCACTCTAGTCTGGGCGTCAGAGCGAGACTCCAACTCAAAAAACAAATAAATAAAATAAATAAATAAAGGCACGAAGCGAGTCACAGAAGAATGTGTGCAGCCTTCTGATGGGACGTGTGCAACACGCAAAACAGCACTGCATGCACAGACAGGCACGTCAGGTTAAACTGCCCACGTCTGACCCTCTGCAGCCAGGCGTGGCGGCTCATGCCTGTAATCCCAGCGCTTTGGGAGGCCGAGGTGGGAGGATGGCTTGAGGTCGGGAGTTTGAGACCAGTCTGGGCAACATAGTGAGACTCTGGTTCTTCTAAAAACCAAACCGCCTGACCATGATTAACAGACAAAAATAGCAGCTTTGTTTTGATCAATCTAAATCAAAATCACGAGAGACAGTCTGTCCGTACCATGGAATACTACTCACCCATGAAAAGGAACAGATTATTGGTGTGTGTGACAGCTTGCCTGAATCTGAAGGGCATTGTGCAGAGCAGAAGGCCAGTCTCTGAAAGTGACATACTGTATGTCCATGTATACAAAACGCTGGAAACATGAAAGTGTGGAAATGGAGGACAGGGTCGGGGAGGAGGAGGGAGAGAAGAGACTGTGGCTCTAGAAGGGCAGCACAGGGACCCTCGTGACGAGCTTCTGTGTATCTTGATGGTGGAGGTGGTCACAGGAATCCCTGCGGGACACAACGGCATAGAAACACACGTGCCCACACACGTGAGTATGCAAAACTGGTGAGCTCTGAACAAGGTGGCTTCACTGTGTCAGCATCACTCTCCTGGCTGTGACACTGCACTGTGGTGATGACAGTGGGCAACGCAATGAAGGGTATATGGCATCCGTCTGTGCTATTTCTCTTACTTTGAGTCAGAGCCTCACTCTGTCACTCAGGCTGGAAGGCAGTGGCACCATCACAGCTCACTGCGGTCCTGATCTCCTGGGCTCAGGTGACCCTTCCCTCTGTGTTACTTTGTATTGCATGCAAATCAAAATAAAAAGTTAAGACACACACATACAGCCATATTAACACCAAATTTAAGAGAGAAGCTGTTTCTGGGAAAAGAGGGAGATTATGTAGGTGGGGAAGAGCAGAGGGGATTCAACTTTATCTAATGTTTTATTTATTTTTTTAAAAATTTGAGGCAAGTGTGACATCATGTCGAGATTCTACAGCCGGATGCTAAGAACACAACGGTTTGTTACAACATTCTCTTTTTTTTAATGCTTGACATAACTCACACTTTCTTAAAAGATGATCTTACTGCGCTCCTTTTATCCGGAGCCAACTGGACCTGGGATGCAGAGGCCTGGGGGTGCAGGGAGGGGGCCAAGGGCTCCCCAAGGGCTCAGTACCCCAACAGACCACCGGGGCAGACCCTGCCTGCAGGTGCAAGCCACTCCTGCCTCTCTCTGCAGCCCCCGGAGAAGGAGGGTGCCCTGCCCCGGCAGGTGGGCAACAAGACAGAGTGCGGCCTGCTGGGCTTCGTGCTGGACCTGAAGCAGGACTACGAGCCCGTGCGCAGCCAGATGCCGGAGGAGAAGCTGTACAAGGTGTACACCTTCAACTCCGTGCGCAAGTCCATGAGCACCGTCATCAAGCTGCCCGACGAGAGTTTCCGCATGTACAGCAAGGGCGCCTCGGAGATTGTGCTCAAGAAGTAAGTGGGGCAGGGCGGCCAGCCGAGGGCGGGCCCCACGGGGGAGCGGGGGCACCGGGGACACCCGGTCACACAGCCCTGGCTGCCTTCCAGGCTGGGCTTAGCAGTCAACTGGGACTAGAGCGGCCATCCGACACCCAGAGGCCCGGAGAGGGCCCTGCCCGGGGTCACCCAGCAAGAGTCACCTCCACCTCCAGGGGCCCTCGCCCACTGCCCTTGCCACTGTATCCTCTTCACAGTTTCTGTAGATGGAGAATGCTTCCCTCCTCCTCCCTGAGTCGCTGGATCATTGTGAAGTTCTGCCGTTATCCCACCTAGATCTCTTATTTCACTTTCCGGAGCACAGAGTCAGTTGGTGGCAGTGGTTCTCCTTATTAGCCTAGTTCTTCTGACTCCAGGTGCCAGAAGTAAACCTGGAGAACTAAGCAAGCCACTGCCCGTCTCTGGGCCTCAGTTTCCCACTTGTGCATTGAGGGGATTTGCCTAGCCCAGGGGCGATGCATTGGAATCGCTCCAGGGAGCTTTTTTAAAACCGTTGATGCCTGGATTCACCCCAGACACATTGAAAGGGAACCTCTGAGGCAAGGCTCACGCGTGGCTATTGATGAAACGCTCCCCAAAGCAATTCTGACAAGCACGCAGGATCGAGAGCTGCCAGCCTGGATTTTATATCCTCTGCAAACCATTTTAGCTGTGGGAAGGTTTTTTCACATGAGATCTTGTGAGTATGTAATAGATCAAAGGGCAGCTGCACTTGCTGAATGGCCCGGAGCAGAAATGGCGAGACGTTCTGCCTGATTTTGCCCCCCCCCCCAGGGTGCAGGGGCCTGGGCTGGGCCGAGACCCTGTGGGAGATGGATGGATGGGCGCCCGGTGACCAGCCACAGCCAGCCATCATCACCGGGGAGGGGAGGCAAGCTCCAAGCCAGTCGGAGGAAGACTCCTTGGGGTCCTCCCCTCCCTCCCTTTCCCCTCAGGTGCTGCAAGATCCTCAGCGGGGCGGGTGAGCCCCGGGTTTTCAGGCCCCGAGACCGAGACGAGATGGTGAAGAAGGTGATCGAGCCCATGGCCTGTGATGGGCTCCGGACCATCTGCGTGGCCTACCGTGACTTCCCCAGCAGCCCGGAGCCGGACTGGGACAATGAGAACGACATCCTCAGTGACCTCACCTGCATCTGCGTAGTGGGCATCGAGGACCCCGTGCGGCCCGAGGTAGGCCTCTAGGGCCATAGGCTCAGGGACGGGCGGCCTGCAGTGAGTCACTTCACCTCTCTGAGCCTCAGTGTCCGTGCAGTGCCCCTAGGGATCTCCTTCTTGATCCCCGTAAGAAAATCGGCCGTGAGACCAGCGTAGGCCACACTTGGTGTCGGTCAGCTCAGAAGGACGCGGATGGAACCCACAGGCTGCTAGCAGGGCTGCTCTGCCTTGGCGCAGTCCGTAAGCCAGCCAGTCACCCTTCCTCCTGGTCCTCCGAGGGACAGGTCGGGGGGCTGCCCTGCCTTCGATGCCTCTTGCCCCACAGGAGCCAGGATCTCTTGTTACAACCCAGAAGCCCAGACTCCAGCGTCCCTGCCAGGGACACACCAGTCACAGGGGTGTGTGATGTCCCCGTGGGTGTCCATAGCCGGCCCCATCCAGATGCACTCACCAGTGCACTCACCGGTGTCGCTTGGAACACAACTGACAGTCTCCCTCATCAGGTTTCCAGGGGAACAGAGCTGGGAAGTCAACCAAAGGTCACATCCTGCAGCAGAAGAGAAGGGGGTGACTGTACCCACCTCATAAATAACAGGGAGGTGATGCTTACGAGTACACCTGCTGGGTGCTCGGCTCAGGGGCGGTCTTCAGTCCCCCTTAGCTGAACCTGTGCCTGGGGGGGCGGCACCAAGATTCCTTACTCCGGGTCCAGTGACATGGGACAACCCCCACACGATCCCTGACCTGCCGGGGGCTCAATGCATGTTTGTGGAATGAGTGAGTGAGAATGAATGTGACCTGAGCTCCAGTCCTCCAACACTGCCTGGTGCTCCTCCCTCCCTCCCTCCCTCTCTCTCTCTCTCTCTCTCTCTTTCTCTCTCTCTCTCTCACACGCACGCACACACGCACATACACACACACACATGCCCTGTGAGGATGTCACTGGGGCGCCCTCCCTCCTTTCCAGCTCCTAGGCCAGCAAAGACTGTGAGCGGTATGGGACAGGCCCCAGAGCCACATGCATCCCCTGCGACCCGGCCCCCTGGACAGGCCATTTTATCAGCCTCCCACAGGACACCTCCCCATTACCCACCACGAACGGACCCATGCCCCACTCTGACGTGCCATCTCCCTACTGAACAGCCCTGGGAGCAGGCGGCAGACTTGTCTCTGTGCAGCACGTGGGGCCAGCCTACCTGTGCCTGGAGCGCCCCGCCCCTGCCCATCCCCACAGCCTCCTTCGGCCCCACCCAGAGCTCCCGGCTCAGCAAGCTGCCTCACAAACAGCCCCAAAGCCGGCTCAGTGGCTCAGCCTGTAATCCCGCTTTGGGAGGCTGAGGTGAGTGGGTTGCCTGAGCCCACTGGTTCGAGACCCACCCGGGCAACTTGGCGAGACCTCATCCTACAATAAATCAAAAATGAGCCGGGCGTGGTAGCACACGCCTGTACTTCCAGCTACTTGGAAGGCTGAGGCGGAAAGATCACGGGAGCCCAGCAGGTCGAGGCTGCGGTGGCCAGGAGCAGCCACTGCACTCCAGTCTGGGTGATAGAGTGAGACTCCAACTCAAAAAAAAAAAAAAAAATCCCGGA
>NW_007248414.1:1038280-1046105 GCF_000164805.1 Carlito syrichta
TGAGTTGGAGTCTCACTCTGTCGCCCAGACTGGAGTGCAGTGGCCGCTCCTGCCCACCCAGCCTCAACCTGCTGCTGGGCTCAGGCGATCCTTTCGCCTCAGCCTTCCAAGTAGCCAGAACTACAGACGCGCACTATCACACCCGGCTAATTTTTGATTTGTTGTAGAGATGAGGTCTCGTCAAATTGCCCAGGCAGGTCTCGAACCCGTGGGCTCAGGCGATCCACTCACCTCGGCCTCCCAAAGTGCTGGGATTACAGGCTGAGCCACCGAGCCCGGCCTCTTTCTCTTTTTAAATGCCGTCCACCACCCACTAAACTGGTTTCCCAGTCCCTCATGGGCGTGACTTGAGGTTGGGCTGCTGACAGTCCAAGCACCTTCCCATACATCCCAATTTGCAGATGAAAACACCGAGGCCCACAGAGGGATCATGGTGTGTGACCGAAGTCTTGCTGGAGGCGGCTGAGTGCAGCCAGATGAGAACAGGCTTTCTGCCTCCTGCCCCAGGTCCTTTGCCTGGGTGCCACAGAGAGCAAGAGGAAAGGGCAAGTCGTTCTAAGTGAAGAGTCGAGGAGAGGAGCAGGAGCCCCCCCACCCCGTGCCCAGGGCCCGAGAGGGGCAGAGCCGGGTCCCTGGCACTTCCTGTTGACGGCCTGGTCATCCAGAGAAGCTGACTTCAGACGCGGACTCTGGGAAAGGGGGGCCTGGAGCCACGCCCCAACTTTTGCCGCTGACAAGCCACTTCCCCTCTGAGTGCCTCAGTCTTCTCATCTGTAGAATGGGTCCCTCCCAAGCTCTGACATCCTGGGACCGAGAGACTGCTGGCTGGAAGGCTCAGCCTTGTGTCTCTTTCGCTTCCTTCTGCCAGCGAGTCCCTGGGTGCAAGCTTCTCTCCCTTTGGTTCAGCCCCAAGGCGAGTATCTAGAAGTCGTAAACCATATCTGAGAGCAGCGGTGATTGAGTCACAGCAGAGTCAAGGGACATGGGTGCTAATCCTGCTACCACCACTCCTCACAGATAGCCTCACGAGAGCACTGAGGAAGTCAGACTGTCTGCGTTCACCTATGGGGTTGTAGTTGACACTACTGGAAAGTGTAAATGCTCAGACCTCTTGATCCAGCGTCTCTCAGCAGGGTGGGAATGGACGCAGGATATAAACGCGAGTTGGGTTTTTTATGTGTTTGTTTTCTAGGATAGGTCATTCATGCCACCTCTAGCCCCTGGTTCCCCGGTTCCCCGGTTTTGAGGGTGACCTTCGGGGAGTGTCCGTGCCTGTGGCGGCTGTGTTGTGGTCAAGGCGTCCCAGGCGCTGTCCTCCTGGGCTCGTCCCATGACACAGGATTCTGTCACCCTGCCTCGAATCTCATGGGCGAACTCCCTGTGTAGCACCAGCCGCCCACAAGGCCCAGCCAAAGGGAAGACCGCCGCCGGGGCCACCCCAGGGTCCTGCAGACACACTCGGATTCGCTCTGCAGCTGCAGGAAAACAATCTCCGCCTCTCTCGGTTTCCCTGGCTGTGAAGACACTGAGTCTCCACCTGGCCTTCCTCCCGCGAGAAGACCAAAGACCAGAACAGACCGGAACGCCCTTGCCAAAACGGGCCACCGTGAGCCTCCCTTATGGCGGGTGCGTTCTCCGAGGCTGCCGGAGCCGGCGCCGACGGAGCCATCGGGAGAGCCGCGGTCTGGGATCTGTGGGGTTATCCGGGGGTGTTTGGGGCCCTTGGAGTCACAGACAACGGCTGTCACCAGAAACAACAGATGTTTAAAAGCCTTTATTTAATGAAAACAGGAAGTGCCCATTTCCTGGCTGCTTTTCCTCAGTGAGAAATATCTAGGATAATTTTAGAGGAAGAAGTCATTTTCCCCCAGAATTTATTTATTTCTCTTTAGCTTCCCAGTGATCGTATTTGTGTGGAAAGCGTCTCTCAGCCAGACCGATGCCTCTGGGCTGTGAGACTCGATCACCTCTGCGTCCTGGGTGCCCAGAACAGTTAGACGTGCGAGGGCTGTCTGTCCCATCAGGGAGTGAGCGGGCAATGCAAGGAAGTCCTGAGCAGTTTGAGGAAGTCTCCCGTCAGGTTGAGGAAATCAGCAAGGGCTTCGTGGGTAAGAAGAGAGCCTGTCATGGATCAGACAGGAAAGATGTGACACACAGAGGTTAAGGGAGGGAGGGCAGGCATTCTAGGCCAAGGCCAGGAGGTAGGAGGGGAGGCCGAGTGTCCAGGGACTGGTGAGTACCCCTGCTGCATTAATGAGGGAAAAGGTTGGCCAGGGGGCCCGCAAAGAGCTCGCACACCCCCATCCTGTGGCTGGCGCTGCTTGTGTCTTGTCTCAGAGTCCCCCCAGGGCACAACACAGTCCAGCCCTTTGGTCCCTGAGCCCTCTCTTCCCGAGCAAGGGGGACTGCGTGGAGGAAAGTGTCGGGGCCATGCACTTCACTTCCTTTTTCTCTCAGAGCTGCCTAGTCTGCAGAGGCCCAGGGGGCGGCCAGTGTGGGCTCCATGAGGCGGTCTGGAAGCAGGAGTCTTTCTAAAACACGGCACCAACCACCTCGTTCCCAGTTCAGGATTTCCCATGGCTCCCAGCGCCTGAAGGAGCGAGCCCCTGGTTCCAGCACCTTCCTACCCAAGGCCCATCCCCCGCTTCGTGGCCACCAGCCCCTCCCCCACATCCTCCCTCAGCCTCAGCCCTCCCAGATCGCCTGCAGCATGGCCCCCAGGCCCATACATACTCAGGCATACCTGCTTGTGCAGAGTGTACAGTTCTCTGTGGCCAGGACCGCTTCGAGTTCATCTGTGTAGCCTCAGCCCTGGCACAGTGCCGAATACCAGGGCCTTGTTGACACTGACTGAACAGAATCAGCTGAAACATCCCCTCTTCCAGGGAGCCCTCCCTGATTTCTCCTCCCATTCACTTTCTCTTGAGGTAATGAAGTAACAGCACCATCTGTGCTCACTTCAGTGGCATATGCACTAAAATAACAGCATCCCCCTTTGTGTTCCCAGAGCCTTTTGTGCAGGCCAGTACCAAAGCCCCCGCCCCTGTCTGGAACTCTTGAGGTACAGGTCTGACCCCGAGGAATGCTCTGTTATCTGAAAAAGAGAGGTTATGGGAAAAGATCAGCTGGACCTGTCACACCATTTAACCATCGGCCTTGGACGAAGTGAGCTTCCCATCATCAGAGGCGTGCAAGCAGAGGCTGGCCCACCATCTGCTGAAGGCACCCAGGAGCAGATCTCGGGGATGAGCAGAGAGTCAGAGTCAAGGACCCTCCTGACTCCAAGGCTTCGGACGCCTCTAAACAAGCAGAGCCTGCATTCTCCCTTGTGGGCCGGGAGCCAGGCGAGGTGTGAGTTCCCAGAAGCACCGCGGCTCTTTGCCGTTCTCTGGAGCACGAGATGGCAGGGACTGCAGCCCAGGTTGCCACCGTCATGAGGACATCAGGAAATTATGTAAACGGGATCCTGGACGTCCACACCCCACTCCCTCCAGCTCTGTAGAAAGGAGGTCACGTGTGCTTATGTGAGCAGCCGTCACGAGGCACGGGCCTCGCTCACGTGGCTCTGAGCCTTGAGCGGCCCAGGAAGGCTCCCCCTCGGGCCCTGGAGATGAACCCCAGAGGAAGCCCATGGTCCGTGGCCCCGCTCTAACCCTTAGGACGGGAACCTCACTACCTGACACCCCAGAACCGGTCTCTTAGACGACGCCAGCAGCCGGGGAGCCCTCTGTGCCTTGACCTGGACCCTGCCCCTCTGGGGCCTCTGTCCCTCACTGCACCACAAGACAGCCGTGCTCAGGAGTCCGGGTGTCCTCTTGCAGACGTCAGAGTGGAGCCCTGAGGGAGAGTGATGCCACAGCCTTCGGCGGGTCGCTGGTGGCCAGGGCCGGGGAACGGGGGCAAGGCCAGAGACAGGGAGGCCGAGGAGGGGAGGGCGGACAGTGCCCGGCTTAGATGACAGAGGTAGGGGCTGAAGGAATGGCAGGTGGCACAGGTGGGGTGGAGACGGGGATATTTCCAATTCCTGGGGGCAGAAAGAGGACTGGCGGCGGGCACCGGTCACAGTCAGGTGTGGACCGCGTGCTAACTCTTTGTCCTAGTTTGCTGAGGCTGCCGTCACTAAGGCACACGGGCTCAAACAACAGAAACTGATTCTCACGACTCTGGAGGCTGGAAGTCCGCCCAAGAGCGAGGTGTCAGCCGGGAGGGTTCCTCCTGGGGGCTTAAGGGAGGATCTGTGCCGTGCCTCCCTTGTGGCTTGCGGTGGCTTGCCAGAGGTCGCCCTGGTATAGCAGCAGCACCGCCACCTCTGCCCTTCGCTCCACACGCGTCCCCTTGGCATGTCTGTGTTCAAACTTCCTTTCTTTGTAAGGACACCGGTCATGTCGGGTCAGGGCTCACCGGATGGCCTCAGTTTAACTCAATTGCTTCCTGTCTCAAGCCAGCTGTGGTGGCTCACACCTGTAATCCCAACAGTTTGGGAGGCGGAGGCAAGAGGATTGCCTCAGCCCACGGGTTCGAAACCAGCCTGGGCAACTTGGTGAGATCTCATCTCTACAATAAATTTTTAAAAATTAGTCGGTCATGGTGGTGCACACCTGTAGTTCCAGCTACTTGGAAGGCTGAGGCAGAAGGATCACCTGAGCCCAGCAGGTCAAGGCTGTGGTGGTCATGAGCATGCCACTGCACTCCAGCCTGGGCAACAGAGTGAGACTCTGACCAAAAAAAAAAAAAAAAAAAAGACCCTGTCTCCAGACACAGTGTTAGGGCTACACACTCCCAGCGGGGCGTCCACAGGCACTGGGGTCAGGACTCCCACATATCTTTATGAGGGCCTATGGTCAACCCATCCAGTCTTCAGATGCTCCCAGTGGCCTGGCAGGTGGGAGTGGTGAGCTCCCCATCGCTGCAGTGTGCACGGTCTCTGGCGAGTCCTTCCGGGCTTGAGACCCTGAGATGCCTGGGTCTTTCCGTACAACTGGACTTTCTGCCCTTGACGTGTTCCCTCCTGTTCAATGACACTCTGCAGCAAATAATATTTTATCATCGGTCACTGCCTGTGGATAGGAATCACTTGTTCTGCTGATCTGCATTGTGTATAAAGGGCTGCAGCCGCTTGGGGCTAGCTTTCCCATCCTGTTGGCTGGGCAAATCCACAGTGCTACAAAGGTCTGGCTCCTGGGGCAGGGTGGGGGCGGGCAGCCCCATCGTCCTCTGGCTGGCTGGTCCTGGTCCGTCCTGATTGGCCCAGACATCCGTCTGTCATTGCAGTCTCAGAGCAGGACTCAATCCTTATTATAGCAATGAGATGGCACATTTGACTTGAAGCATAATCATTTATATTTATTCTAAGCCAGTGCCATGTTCTGTAAAGAAAATACCCCCAAATGCAAATATTCCCCCCACCCCAAGAAACTGAAAATTTGCAAATGGATTTACCACCAAGTTTGCTGGCACTGTATTTGTGGATGAAATGGAGACAAAGTCACGTGCATTAGTGGAGTGTCCTGTGCTCGCCTGGGGCCAGAACTGAGAGGGTGTTTTCCAAAGTCTTTGTCCAGGTCAGATGGTTTCATCTCAGGGTGGACTGTTGTGTCAATAGGTGGTGGCTGCCCGGGACTCTGTGCTGAGAATCACGTCAGGGCTTAATCAGAGGAGCTGTGATTGATTCGCAATGCCTGCCTTGGGCACAGGAAGGGAAGTGGTGATCCATGTGTCATCTGTGCCATTGGTCTCTCGTAGTCATCTAGTCCCCTTTCAGTGGTGCTGCCTGTGAGAAAAGCTCCCCCTGGAATCCATGAAGGCAGGGAGGGCCTGCCAAGGTGGCGCCCTCCCCCATGGCTCCTGCTCCCCCCCAGGTCCCAGAAGCCATCCGCAAGTGCCAGCGGGCAGGCATCACGGTCCGCATGGTCACCGGTGACAATATCAACACGGCTCGGGCCATCGCCATCAAGTGTGGCATCATCCATCCTGGGGAGGACTTCCTGTGCCTCGAGGGCAAGGAGTTCAACCGGAGAATCCGAAACGAGAAGGGGGAGGTACGTGTCCCCGCACAGAGGGTCCCAGGGGGGACGAGCTTGGGTGGGGAGCTGGGAGGCATGGGGGCCTCCTGGTTGGACAGAAGCCAGCCAGTGTTCCACGAAGAGCCCAGCGACCCGGGGCGAGTCTGTTCCTTCTCCGGGCCTCAGTTTCTCTCCCCAACCCCACTCCGCCCTTCCTCCGCCCCCTGGCAGATCGAGCAGGAGCGTATCGACAAGATCTGGCCAAAGCTGCGGGTGCTGGCTCGCTCCTCTCCCACGGACAAGCACACCCTGGTCAAAGGTAAGACTCGTTGGGCTCGGAGGATTCTGAGGCCCGGCCCCAGGCAGGGAGCCAGGCCCCCTCCCTGACACTCGAGGCTTCCTCCCAGGAGAGAAGGGGACCCCTGGGATTCTCCACGCCTGGGGACAGCCCGGGAGGCCTGCTCAGGGCCAGCAGGGGGCGGGGGCTGGGGGTCTCCTCTGGGCCTCCGACTCCTCGAGAAAGCAGTCGACCTGTGCCTGCGTGGGGTCTCAGACTCACAGCTCAGGGGCCGAAAGGGGCCACAGGCGTGTGTCATGTGGCTGGCACAGCGCCTTTGAGGTTGGTCTCGAGTGACTTTGCACAGACCCCGCTCCCTCATGTTGGGCACAGTCTCCATCACTTCCTGCCGCTGACACTGAGCCCCTTCACTAGTCCTCCATCTGGCTCCAGAGCTTATGCGTCTGAGAATCCCGGTCCCCAAGGGCCCCCAACCAACACGTGTGACCTGGCCCCTAGGGACAGGCTACCCTGGGAATAACTGCGGCGGCAGGAGGCCAAAAGCCAAAAGCCCACTCCCTCCCGTCTCCCTCCAGAGGGAAGGCACAGCGCTTGCTGAGCCCAGGTGGTCGAGTGCCGAGTACTTTCAGAGTCACACAGCTCTGGCCCTGCCATCGACCCACTCTGTGGCCTGAGGCAAGTCCCTCCTCTCTGGGACTCAGTTTCCCCACCTGTAAAAATGGCTGTGGGTGGGAGGGTTCTGCCTGAGATCATCCCTCAGGCGTCTTGGATTCCTTTCACAAAGGGCATGAATGGAGGCGGGCCTGGCCTGGGGACAGGGGCAGGGAGCCCGGAACTGCAGACACTGAGCGGGAGACCCGGCCCCTCCATAACCGTGTGCTGAGGGCCCGCAGGTGCCAGCTCTGCGCTGGCTGCCATGGACTCCACGGGCCTGGCTCCTCTAGCAGGTGTTCAAGGGGTGGTGTCCCAGCAGAGCAAGAGGCTGCACAGCCAGCGGCCGGCGGAGGAGGGGGTGTCGGCCACAGGCCAGCGACCGTGGGACGGCTCCAGGGTCTGCCAGGGTCTGTGTTTGGGCAGGGCAGGTACCTGCTCTGCGAAGGCCCAGGGGCCAAAGGCCCCCGAGGCCCCCTCAAGGAGTGGAAAGAAGCTCGGCTGAGACAGGGACCGGAGAGCGAGGCTAGGGGAGACCGGGGAACGTGGCGTCACAGCGGCAGATCCCACGGGGCCACCGCCCCTAGCTGTGGCAACAGCCAGGACCAGCACCGTGGCGCCAGCCCCAGCGGGAGAGCTCCCTCTGGGGCGGAAAGTGGCCTGGCGGCAGAGGGACTGGCAGGGCAGTCCAGCTCGAGAGGGGCCGCCTGCCCCGTGGGGTGGCAGCCCCAGCGGGGCAGGCAGGGCTGATCTGAGAAACGTTCAGGCCGTGGAGCTGGGCAGTGGCTGGGATGTCGGGAGGGATGGGGGGAGGGGCTCAGGGTTCCTTCCGTCACACCTGTCAGGGAGCCTGCTGCGTGTCCCGTGGCCTTGA
>NW_007248414.1:1046278-1050521 GCF_000164805.1 Carlito syrichta
CCAGGGCGGGAGGGGTGAGGGGCCTGGGGGGACGCTCCCTCCTCAGTGGTCCACTCCAATGGGAGCAGCAGGAGAGTTGTGCAGAGGCCTGTGCAGCCTGGGAGCCACTGAGAAGAGCGTCTACCCTCCCTGCCTCGGAGGAGCCCGGGCAGGCTGAGGGAACAGGCCTCAAATGCCAAGTGGACACGCCTGGAGAGGCTGAGTCTGGGAGAGTGGGACTCGGGGCTTGCGGCCGGCTGGGCGGGCCTGAGGCACCCAGGACGATTCCCGGAGTCGGGTCCACCCCGGGGGGAGCTGGAGGAGCGGTTGTGGGGCACAGTGCCCATGTCATGGGGCACATCCCCTCGTCCCCCAGACGGCCGCTGTCTGTCAGGCACAGGACCGGGAGACACACGCGGACAGGGAGTCCCACAGAGTCACAGCCATCTGACGGGGCTGGGCGGGGCCCTCGGGCGGGTCAGAGAGTCTTCCTGGGAAAGCATCATCTGAGCCAAAAGTGCAGCCCAGTGCAGGTGAGGGACAAGAGGTCACCCGGCCCAGGAAACACGGGCACCATCCCGAGGCCAAGGGGGAGATGAGAGAATGGCACTCCAGGGAGGTGAGGACTCCGTCGTGGCGTTAGAGAGAGATCCTGGGGTGCTGTAGGGGTCGGAGTAGGGGGAGCCCAGCGTCAGCAAGGGGGGCGTGGGCATGCTGGTAGCAGAGGGGATGGGGACAGGGAGTAGAGGAAGAATGTCCGTGGGATTTTGAAGTCAGGATCGGCGGGTCTTGGCGATGCAGTCGAGAATGGACGTGTCCAGGTTGGCACCCAATTTTCGGTCCATAGACATCTCTGCTTAGAAGCCCCGTAAGCGACAAGTTCCACAAACGCCACAGGTCCCAAAGAGGACGTCTTTCACCCGCCCTTTCCCACTGGCCCTCGCTGAGTGACTGGGGTTGCATGTCATCTCTTCACTCTGTCGCCCATCGAATATTTTACTGAAGATGACTGTATGGAGAGAGGTCAAGGCCAGAACTCTGGGGCAGGGGCCATTGGCAAATGGCACAGTCAGGGCTCCTCCGACAAGACTGGACCCCCGCCTCCAGGGAGAAGGTGCCAGAAGGGCAGATGCTGGGACCTCCTGAAACCCGGAGAGCCCCTGGCCAAGCAGAGGGGCCTTGCGTTCAGCCCGAGGGGACAGTTTCTGGTGAAGTGGCTGCCAGAGCAGACGAGGGCTGCAGAGAGCAGAGAGGATGCTGGAGGGGGAGCAGGGCTGGGCCACAGCGGCCTTCAGCTGGCACCGGTCTAGAAGGGCGCTGGGTGTGCCCTGCAAGGGCCACAGCTGGGGACTATCCCGGACCTGGGAGGAGATGTGAGAGGAGACGGTGGCGGGGCAAGCATCAGAGAGGAGGCCCTCCTGGGGTCGGGGCCAGCCCAGGCTGCCCCTGTGAGTGGCCTGGAGCCCTGAGCACGCTCTCGCCCACAGGCATCATCGACAGCACGCACACCGAGCAGCGGCAGGTGGTGGCCGTGACAGGGGACGGGACCAACGACGGGCCTGCGCTCAAGAAGGCCGACGTGGGCTTCGCCATGGTAAGAGCGGCTCGCTGGGGCCTGGGCGGCATCGGGCAGGAGTCCCAGACAGGGCCGCCGGTTGACCTGGCTGTGCGGGACCCCAGCTCAGCCCCCACCCGCCCTCCCTCTGCCACGGGTGTGCCCGGCGCGCTGGAGGCTCAGCCTGGGCCCGAGGGCTTCCTGGAGGGGTGCGGGAGCCTCCTTTCTCAAAGAGCTTTGTGAAGAGGGGTGCTTGCAAGTCAGGGAGGAGGGGGAGGGAGGGAGATATGGAGGCAGAGGGTCGGCCTCCAGGGGCTAGGTCTTCGAGGGGCGTGAAGAGACAGGGAGGGCTCCCTGCGGAGTCTGGCCATGCTGTCCGTGGGGTGTGTGCACTGGGGGTGGTGTCGGTCTGAGGGTGTGGGGGTGAGGACTGCGGTGCTGGGGGCGCCCCTCCCCTGACTGCCCCACTTCTGCCCCTGTCGCCACAGGGCATCGCGGGCACCGACGTGGCCAAGGAGGCCTCGGACATCATCCTGACGGACGACAACTTCAGCAGCATTGTCAAGGCGGTAATGTGGGGCCGCAACGTCTACGACAGCATCTCCAAGTTCCTGCAGTTCCAGCTGACAGTCAACGTGGTGGCCGTGATCGTGGCCTTCACGGGCGCCTGCATCACGCAGGTGGGTCCTCGGGGTGAGGCAGCGACCCCTGCTGGGCCTGGGGCCTCAGAGCACCCCAGGCTGTCCACGTCAGAACACCCGGGGACAGGGCACCAGGAAGCGCGTCACAGACCCCAGGAGATGAGGCTCAGAGGGGTGGGGGTGACTGGCCCCAGGTCGCCCAGCAAAGGGGAGGGGTCGGGCTCACCCGCCTGTCTGCCTGGCCCAGGACAGGCCTCACCCTGGCTGAGGAGGGGAGAGAGGGAAGTCAGGGCCTTGGCCTCCTAAAGGCCAGAGGGAGGCAGGCGCGGGGCAAGACCCGAGGGACCCAGGTTGCCTGCTGAAGACAGACAGCCAGCAGGGCCTGGACTGTGGTTCCGGTGCGCTGAGTCGCGTGGGGCAGCAGAGGCGGGTGGGCTTCCGTCTCACAGGCTGGGGCAGGAAGGAGCCTGTGCTGACCGCCACCGCCAGGTCTCGAGCAGCCCATGCACTAAGCCCAGTGGGGAGGCTTCAGATGTCCACAGACTCGCTGCTTCTTCATCCTAGCCCCGTGAGGCGGAGACTGTGATGACCCCGTTTTACAGAAGCAGAAACTGAGGCCCAGAGGATGGACCGGCCAGGCATCTGCCGTGGCTCCTGGTATCCTGGCCGACCTGCCTCCCTGCAGGGGCTGACCAGCCTGGCCTGGGGCAGAGGGGACGGGGCACCCTTCGCCCCAGAGATCCCGGAGGCCTGACCCTCCCAGGAGCCCCCTGGGCAGGCAAGCCTCTGTCCACCCGAGCCCCCAGAGGCCCAGAGTGCAGGGCTGCCCCAAGAGCTGCCCCAAGAGCCGTGTGGCCCTGGGAATGCTGCCCCTCCCCCACCGTTGCATCCTGAGCTGAGGGGACAAACATGGCAGCCTCTGCTATCCCAACCCCAAAAATCAGAGTCCTGAGGTTGGCTGGGGTTCCCTTAGGACCTCTCTCCTGGTCTGTGGATGAGGAGCTCCCTCTAGGGGCAGCCTGGGGGACACGCGCATGGCCATAGCCACTCAGTACAAGGAAGGCTTCCTGGAGACCGGACCTCCTGCAAGATGGGGAAACTGAGGTTCTGAGATGACTATCGGTTTGCCTGAAATGTTCAACTGAGTTGGCAACAGGGCCATGCGAGCCTTGGTTGGAAGACAGGTGGACGTGACCCTGAGCCGCATGGACTCAGAGGACTCAGTGAAGGCTGAAGGGCAGGAAGAAGCCGCGGAGCTGGGGAGGTGCCTGCATGTATGGGGTGCCGGCAGAGGAGGCCTTGAAAACCGCACTGAGGGAGGGCGTGCAGGGTCTGTGGGCTTCCTGGAGAAGGTGTCCCCCAGGGTGCAGGAGGGATATGAGGCTAAAGTCGCAGGGAGAGGTCTGGGCTGGAGAGAGGCCATATCGGGGAGAGGTGAGTTGCTAAAGCCAGGGGTTCGGGCACAGAGCTGAAAGGAAGGGGCCACTGACTTATAAGGGAGGACGGAGGAGCCCTTGGGGTGGGGGGAGGGTGACGACCAGGAGAGGAGGGCCCGGGCCTCCGGGAGGCAGCGGCCAAGGGCAGTGCTGAGACCAGCCAGATGAGGTTGGAGAAGGGGTCCCTCAACCTGGGATGTGGAAGTCATTGGTGACCTTGGAGAAGGGCACTTGGGGTGTGGACGGGCCGAGGTCCGGCTGCTGCGGACCAGGCACACGGGGTGGGAGGCAGGAGAGGACCCGCAGCTCCAGTTCCTCGGCAGTAGCGACCTCTCAGCCAGAGAGAGGGTTCTGGAAGGACGTGGGCGGTGGTTGGCCCTAAGTGGTGGGATCCTTCTTGGGTTTTAGCTTCTCTGGCTATCCCTTGCTTGCTGAAATTTCCTCGCATGAAAATGTGTTATCTTTGGAATCACAGATACACACAATAATGCTTTGAGGGAAGGTGGGATGATAAGAGGCGAGGGGCGGCCAGGCTCGGTGGCTCAGCCTGTAATCCCAGCACTTTGGGAGACCGAGGTGAGTGGATTGCCTGAGCCCATGGGTTCGAGAACTGCCTGGGCAGGCGAGACCTC
>NW_007248414.1:1050607-1098836 GCF_000164805.1 Carlito syrichta
ACCCCAAATAAAAAAAAAAAAAAAAAAAAGGTGGGGGCAACTGGGTGTGGGCCCTGTTTGGAGGCCAGAAGAGACCCAGGGACAGAGGCAGCGGGGAGGGAAGAGGGAAGGAGGAGGCAGAAGCCTTGCCAGGGACTGCGGGGTGGTCTCGGCCTCAGCCAGGACAGACCCCTCCCCAGGGGGCTGGGGGGGGAGAGGGAAGATTCAAGATGAGGTTCCGTTTTTCAGAAGACAGGGAGCTGGTGGGCATTGGGCGAGGGCAGCTCAGTTTTCCCCTGGAGGCAAGACAGGGCTTGGGCAGTGGGAAAGCCTGATCCCCGCCTGCTCAGGACCCAAGAGCGAACCTCGAGCCGTGGTGAGCCCACCCAGCACGTCATCGCAGCAGGTGGGCCGGCTGGCTCAGTGACAGCCCTCTCCGGGTCGCCCTCCCTAGGACTCACCCCTGAAGGCTGTGCAGATGCTCTGGGTGAACCTCATCATGGACACGTTTGCCTCGCTGGCGCTGGCCACCGAGCCACCCACCGAGACCCTGCTCCTGCGGAAGCCGTACGGCCGCAACAAGCCCCTCATCTCCAGGACCATGATGAAGAACATCCTGGGCCACGCCGTCTACCAGCTCACCCTCATCTTCACCCTGCTCTTTGTGGGTGAGTCTCCCAATGGCCCGCAGCCCTTGGCAGCAGGCCCCGCCTGCCGGTGCGCCCTGGCCCCGACCCGAGTGGCGCACCCACCTCCCCCTCCCGCTCTGCTAGTGGAGAAACGGAGGCCCGGGAAAGGGAAGTAAGTTGCTCAAGATCACACTGAGAGTCTGGCCAACCCCGAAGCCGTCGCCGGTCTTCTCCACAGAGGGCCCCAGCCCCGAGCACACACCATGCCAGGCAGCGTGCAGGTGTGATGAATGCGCCCGTGACAGCCCCACAGAAGCCCGAGCTTTGGAGGGGGAAGGGCTTGCCCCTCCCGCCGCCAGCGCCCATCCACACCTTGCCCTTGTCCTGTGGAAAGTCTCCTCGCCACAACTTCCTTGGGGAAGCGTCGCACCTGCCCGAGAGCCACTCACTGTTTGCACGCTGCTTCCGTTTAGGCTGCCTTGTGTCGTCTTCTAACCCCGTGGTGAGGCGAGCCCCTTTGCCTCCACCCCACATGACAGATGAGGGTACCAAGGCTCAGAGAGGGGGACAACTCGCCCAAGGGCACACAGCCGGTCTGAGGAGCCTGAATGGAGAACCAGGTGTGGCAGGGGCTGAGCCTGGCCTGGTCTCCACAGATGCTTTGGAGATGATCCTGGCAAAGCCCACCCCCGGGTCACAGGTGGGGGAACAGAGACCCAGAGCGGGGAAGGGTCTGGCCCACGGTCACACAGTGAGTCTGGCCGTTGCAGCGTCCTCAGCCTGGCACAGGCTCCCTTCACGTGAGCCTCCGGGAGCCGGGCTTTCGGAGTCCCGTGGAGGTGGGGCACGGATCCTGTTCCTTGAGGGACAGTCGTCTTCTGTGCCTTTGGAAGGAAAGGTGTTGTCGAGACACGTTTTACTGCCGTAGAAATTACCACGCGAAGCCTTAGAGGAAGCCACATAAAGGCAAGACCAGAAGAGTCTCTCAGCGAAGGCGGGTCCTGACCCGTGTGCTAGTGTCGCACTGGAGCGCCACCTCTTCTGGGTGGCCTTGGTCCCACGCGACATGGCACCCCCAGACCACTCCACAGGTCCTCCCGGCACCACTGTACTCAGCTTTGCCAAAGGATATAGGGCCTTGTCAGACAAGCCATTGGCAATGTCGCCCCCCTCACACCCCTGCCACCCCATGTGACAGCTCAGGTGAAAGAGGATGAGACCACGTGGGTGGCTCTGGAACTGGACTGGCCTAGAAGCCCCAGGTTCCATGTAGAACTCGCATCTCCTGTAACAGCCCCATGAGCCTCCAGAGGGCTCAGCAAGGGTCACGCTCAGCTACAAAAGCAGCACCAATGCCATGGCCTCCCACGGCCATTCCTGTCCTCCCAGCCAGAATGAGTTTGCCAGTCTGGGGGTCCTTTTCACAAGCAGTGTCGCCTGGTAGCAAGCTGGCTTGCCGCCTTGATCATACGTACACAGGAAAGGCAGAAGACAGAGGAGAGCGGGTCCGTGAGCCCCTTGCTCCTCACTGACCAGCCAGCAGCACAGGTCCATCCCATCCCCCAGGTCCAGGCCTGCCTTCCCATCTCGGTGACTCAGAAAAGCCCCCCCCATCCCCTGTGAAGGGCCAGGCGCCTCCCTCCCCCATGCCGCGTCACCACCCCCGCCCAGATGCCACCCTCTGTCTGGCAGGCGAGAAGATGTTCCAGATCGACAGCGGGCGGAACGCACCACTGCACTCGCCACCCTCAGAGCATTACACCATCATCTTCAACACCTTCGTCATGATGCAGCTCTTCAACGAGATCAACGCCCGCAAGATCCATGGCGAGCGCAACGTCTTTGACGGCATCTTCCGGAACCCCATCTTCTGCACCATCGTGCTGGGCACCTTCGCCATCCAGGTAGCCGGGCCCCCACCCCGGCGGGGCTGGGCTGGGCAAACACCCGGAGCCCTCCGCGCTGGCCCTGACGGCCTGCCTCTGTCTCTGCTCCCCTTGGACCTCCAGATAGTGATTGTGCAGTTTGGAGGGAAGCCTTTCAGCTGCTCTCCGCTGCAGCTGGACCAGTGGATGTGGTGCATCTTCATCGGGCTGGGCGAGCTCGTCTGGGGCCAGGTGAGTTCCAGGCAGGGTGCAGGAGGCGCCTCTTGGCAGGAACAGGGGGAAAGCGCTGGACGGGAATCCGGGAGCCCCGGGAATGGGTCTCGGCTCTGTCACGGACTCGCTGCCCGACCCGGGCAGGACCCTCCTCATCTGGGTATCTGGCAGTGGAGGCTGGCCCTGGTCTCAAATACTGGTCCTCTGGGCAGGGGGTGCCACCACGCTAATTTTTGCCTTGTGTCTGTGAACCACTGCTCCTGTTAGTTCTTAGCATTTTTTTCAATCACATCCGTTTTCTTTTCACTTGAAAAGGCAATGTCATGTGACTAATACAACTGGAAAATCAGGATCATAGAAACTAACAAAAATTAATGTGATGAGAATGATATTAAATTCCAGCTAGGTGCCAAGGCCGCCCAAGGCTCAGAGCCTGAAGTCAGCTTGTTAGAAAGGGAGATTCTTCAGGGGCTGCCAGTGCTGGCAGCTGCTGCCACCAAGCAGGCCCTTTCGAGTGCTCTGAGGGAATCGAGAGGGACACAGTCTGCCACATTGCAGCGTGACTCAGTGCTGTGTCATCTGAGATACACCCCAGCTCCGGGACCCATAGACTGGATGCTCTCTGGGGCCCTTTCAGCTTTGACCCCGAAACATTCTGCCAGTTCCCTTCCCTACATTTGCCCAAGTTCCAGGCACATGGGTACAGAGGTACACACACACACACACCATCACACCTCTGAAAACTTGCAGCTCAACACTCCTGACCCAAGATACAGCGCTTGGGAGAAGTGACCAGAACCAGTCCTGGGCCAAAGCGGCTTTATTCCCAAGGTGCTCAGCTCTCCAGGCCGTGGGGACCCCAGTGGGCCAGAGACCTTGTTCTAGCCTTCAGGCTGTCCCCAGGCTAGAATGAGAAGCTACAGTGGCAAAAGTTAACCAGAGGATAAAGAAGAAAGTCTCTCTTCATCCAAAAGGCCCTTCTTTAAACTTCAGAGCTTGTTTGTAGAGTTCATAAGCTACATTTGACTTATCAACCCCACTCCCTGGGCACCCTCGGGGCCAGGCCATCTGTATCCCCCGGGCCACTGGGGCCTACACCCCAAGGGAACTCTCGGCATCTGGGGGAGTAGACTGATAAGGACTCGGGCCAATGCCAGTGGGTAGTGTTGACCTTAATCCCCAGGGAACCCCTGAGGCCAAGTGTTCGGGCCAGCCTGTCCACCCCTACAGGTGATATCTGCCACCTCAGCTTCTCTGTGAGGCTTGCCTCTCAGGCCTCAGCCCCACGGACAAGCTCTTTAGGGGAGGACTAAGAATGAAGGCTTATCCCTTGCTCATACTGCCTTCCTAGTCCCAGGCCCTGAGCTCCTGTTCCCCAGGTTGTTTGCCCCAAGGCCCGGCGAGTGGGACCGAGCCCAGGAGACCTGGGGACCAGCCCTGGGCCAGGCCCCTGCAGGGCAATTTAGACACTCCACCTTGCTCAGTCCTCACCACTCTCAGAGCTGCCCCCAGCTTCACAGATGAGGACACCAAAGCTCAGGGAGGCTGAATGACAAGCCCAGGGTCAAGGTCATAGGACCAGTACTGTCCAGGGCATTCAGACTCGGTAAGGGGGTAAGGGAAAAGGAGGAAGGCAGGGGCATCAGGAGGGAAGAAGGCTGCCGGAAGGACAGTGCCATCATCCTGACGGCCTGGGTCCCTCGCAGGTCATCGCCACCATCCCAACCAGTAGGCTCAAGTTCCTCAAGGAGGCAGGCAGACTCACCCAGAAGGAGGAGATCCCGGAGGAGGAGCTCAACGAGGACGTGGAGGAGATCGACCACGCCGAGAGGGAGCTGCGGCGGGGCCAGATCCTGTGGTTCCGGGGCCTGAATCGGATCCAGACTCAGGTACAGGAGGCTCGGGGGGCTGGGCCCAGGCCTGGCCGGGCGGGTGTTGGAGGTGAGTGTGCTTGTGCCCCAGGGGCCCGGCTCTGGCGCCGAGGAAGGGTGGCCACGGAGGGGACCCCGGACCAGCTCTCCCTTTCTCCTCAGCCACGTCTATACCCATGATCCTCATATGCATTCTCATGGCTGCTGAAGACAGAGCCACCTCTTCGGGAATGTCCCACCACGTCCTCTCAGTCCTCAAGGGGACGGCAGGGTGCATGCCCACCACAGGTCTCCCGGCGGAGTCCCCTGAAAGGGTGGGGAAGTTGGCCTGAGGGCTGAGGGGACTGAGGGGCAGTGCAAGGGGACTGAGGGGACCGAGGGGACTGAGGCTCAGGGCTGGCAGTGGCCACTGGGAGGGGCAGTGCAAGGCTGGACAGGAGCTGCAGGCCAGGGTCCCCCGGGTTCTCCCAGGGCCTGGCGGTCAGCCCAGTGAGGTACACATGCACACATCCTCTGCCTCCACAATGGGCTTCAGACTCTGCCCCTGCCCCGCCCCTTGGGGTGTGGAGGAGGCCTGGGGGCTCACAAACACACGTGTATGCCAGGTACACATGTGAAGAGCACGCAGAAGATTGCGTCCCCAGAGCAGAGAATGCATGGACGCCACGGGGCTCATGACACTCTGTGTGACAGACACACACACTCACATGGGCCCCTTGTGCCTGGGTTGGTGTAGTTCACAGCTGCTGTCACCGCCCTTGAGGTGAGACCAGACAGGGACTGTGGGTCTCTTGCCCAGACCACCTGGGAGCTGGCGCTAGGCGCTTGCTCCGTCACACTTCAGGGAAGTGCTGCATAGAGCTGCCTACCTCGCCAAGAGTGGGGTTGGCACCTCATTTCCAGCCAGGGCAGCAAGTAGCCCTCCTGGGCGGCTTCCCACCCCTCAGTGGCTGGCCCAAACCTTGCCTCATCTGACCTTCACAGCCCTGGGAGGTAGGTATGACTTCCCCCCACCACCCTCAGTTTTAGGGGTCCATGTGACAACCCTTTCTGCAGCGCTGGCACAGCTAGGACAGGGACTGCCTGGCAGGCCCAGGCTCGCCTCCCCTGACCAGGACCCGGCAGCCAGCCTTCCCAGCCGGCCCCAGGGCAGCTCTCAGCACCTGTGGGCCTGGTGCTGTCACTGCCCTGGCTGCAAAGCCACGCAGGGGTCTCCAAGTGATGGGAGGAAGCAAGGACTGTGGTTTCTTGAATGGACGTTAGCCTGTCTTGCCTGTCTCTTAACTGAGCACTAATGGGGGCCAGGTACTCTGCCACCCACAGATAACCCTGCCAGGGAGGTGGCATTGTCCCCCCTTAAGGACAAGAAACTCAACTCAGAGAGGTGGCTTACTCAAGGTCACCTAGTTAGTAACTGCCAGAGATGGAATTTGGGCCAAGCTCTGTCCATCTCAGGGCCCCACCACCCCACTCTGGCTCCACGCCTGGACTCCAGGGAGACCAAACACCACCTGCTTCCCTCCCAACGCCATGTTTAATCACTACCTGCCCACCAGCCTTGGCCAGCCCACTGGCTCCTGAGCCACACTAGTGCAAAAAAAGGCCAGACCCCGGTATCTACCCTGGGACCCTGGGGCCTACAGCTGGGCCCAGAGCTGAGTAGACCTCTTTCAGAGCCTTGGAGTGTGTCTGGTATTTTTCATTTTGATTTAAGTGACGTTGTCGTTGTTGCCGTGGCTGCGGCTGTTCTCGTGACGTTGCGCCTGTCAGTCGTGTTGCTGTTTGTTCGTTCTTCTCGCAACTTGTCTCGTTCTCTCCTCCGTTGCAGATTGAAGTAGTCAATACTTTCAAGAGCGGGGCCTCCTTTCAGGGGGCCCTGCGGAGACAGTCCTCCGTCACCAGCCAGAGCCAGGACGTAGCCAATCTCTCTAGCCCTAGTCGCGTGTCGTTGTCCAATGCTCTTTCCTCTCCGACCAGCCTTCCTCCTGCTGCAGCTGGGCGTGAGTGTGACTCCTTACCGCCTCTGGCTGGCACCGCAAACGCCAGCTCCCGGGCGGGCAGGCGGGCAGGGGCTGGGGTCCCGGAGGACACGGGGGGCCGCCGGTGACTGTTAGGCCCAGGGGGCTGAAGGTTCACAGCCATTGAAGAGGGTCTCGGTTGGTCAGGCGATCATGGCCAGTCATGGGGTGGCAGCCACTCAGTGGACCAGGGTCAGCCGGGGGCAGGGCCAGGGGTGACAACCAGTCAGTCAGGGGGCCGTAAGGGTCACAAGTGGCCAAAAAGTCTGGGTCAGTCAGAGGCTCACCATTGGTCGAGAGGCTTTCAGTGATCAAGTGCTCCCAATCCACCACAGGGTCCCAATGGCCAAAGGGAAGCAGTCTTCGAGGGGACACAGAGTGTCCCATCAGTTTAAGGTCATACTTGGCCAGGGAAGGCGTGTCCCACCAGGGCAAAGATGAGAGTTGGACAAGCGTTCACTGTCTTGCAGTCAAAGTCTGGTGAAGGGCCACTGTGAATCAAGGGGTAAAAGCCCCTCAGGGCATCCCAGGCAGTCACAGCGGGGTCCACCTAAGAGAGGGGCCACATCATCCGGGGTTTCCCAGGTGGTCAGGGAGCATCCATCAGCTGTGGAGGTCACGGTCTAGGAGGATGGGGGAGCCGAGAGGTCACTGCCGGTCAGAGGTCACCATTTAGTCAGGGGTCCCAGGCCACCGAAGAGATTACGGCCTGGAGGTCCCACCCACAGCAGCTCAGAATCTCTGCCCTCTTCTGTCGTTCCTTCTTGCACATCTAGAAACACTTCTCCTTGAAGCAGAGGTTGGAGCAAGCTGACGTCCTGACCTCTTCCTGGAAGGGGCGTTCGGCTTGAATCCCTGCCCTCCTTTACCTGAGGGACAGCCTGGGACTCTGGCCCCTCCTTCCTCTCCCTCACCGCTGTCACACCACCGCTTCCGACCTAGGGCTCATCACTGACAGCCTAGATCTTCCCTGGACCTCTCCTGGGTTTCAGGACCCAGAGGAAATAAGTCTTGCTTTACCCCTTTCTACCCTTGCTTTGCTGCCTGTCCGGCCCCCACAACCCGCAAGGAAGCCCCTAGTTCTTGTCTTTTCAGAGGGGCTCACCGTGTCATCTTAGCCAGCCCCCAGCTTCTTGCATGAGACATAGACTCAGGTCTCACCTCTTGATGACTTCTACCCCCATCCGGAAACAGCACACTCACAACACACACCCCTGACACCGAGCAGGAAGGGACCGTGTGCTGGCGGGCGCTGCTCCGACAGAGCCCTGGGGCAGGTGGCACAGGCCACAGAGCCTGTTGATGGCACGTGCTCATGCCCCATGACCTTCTGTGGATGCAGTCCTGCTGCATGTACAAGGTGACCGGAAGGATGTGGAAGAGGAGGGGGAAGCCCATTTGCACAAAAATACAGTGCTGGGAGGCCAGGCGAACCCAGATAAAACGGGGATGTATTCGAGCAGGTGGTGTCTGAGTCACATTTTCATGAGATTCTGTCACGAGCAAGTCACTGCCTGGCTTTCTCAGGGAAGGCCGCCATGGTCCCATCCTTTTGCGCTCGGCGGCGGCCCTGCCAGCCAACTTCTCTGCGCCTTCCTGTTCCTGCATCGGCTCAGCTCAGCCCTGCTCAGCAGCACCACCGTCTCAAGGTGCGGCGACCAAGGGTCCCGGCAGGGAGGACTACCCAGGAGAAGAACCCATTTGTTCCGGTTCCTGCCACTCCCGGTGACTCCTGTGTCTCCCTGGCCAGGTCTGATGCCGGGAGTCTGGCTTCTGGGGGAAAGCGCAGTTCCTGGCCCATTCCAGATGCTCTGCATCTCCCTTGGAGGGCAACACTTCACACTGGCCACGACAGCGTGTCTGGTGTTCCTGGCACCCATGCAGTCTTAGCTTCCAGAGTCTAGAAAGAACCATCCTCTCTCTCTGTCCTTTTTTTTTTTTTTAAGCTTTTAATTTTTTTTATCTTAAAGATGTGGGGTACAATTCAGGGTTAGGTATACAAATGATCATTATGCAGTTACCCTTGTTGAGCCGTCCTCTCAAGCCTCAGCCTCCTCATTCTCCACCTTTTCTCCTGTGTCATTTGTGATCCCATTCAGCAAGGCCAGTCCCGGACAACATTTCTCTTTTGGAGAAATGCCCTTTCAGGCCTACCTCTCACTTCCTGTCTCTAAGCTGATCTCTTTCCAGGCCGGATCAATTCCCTTCAGCCTGTGGGCACCCCAACTCTGGAACAGTCTTTGAAAATAAGCCCAGCAGAGGCTTGACCAAAGCTGACTTGCTAGTCCTTGCCCTGACCCTTTGTTGTTCTCTCAGAGGACCCAAAGGGGCTGGTCAGGCATGACCCCCTTGCTCACCCACCATCTGCCTCTCCCCTTGTCACGCCTCCTGAAGAATCTCATATTCCTATCCCCATTATCGAATTCTGTCTGCAACTCTAGGTTCCTCGGGACCCTTCCTTGGTCTCAAAAAGAGCCTGACCAGCCAGGCGCAGAGGTTCACACCTGTAATCCCAGCACTTTGGGAGGGCGAGGTGGGAGGCTTGCTTGAGTTCAGGAGTTCGAGACTAGCCTGGGCAACATAGTGAGACCTCAGCTCTACAAAAAAAAAAAAATCTTTAAACAAAATTAGCCAGGCGTAGTGACACACGCCTATAGTCTCAGCTACTTGGGAGCCTAGGGCAGGTGGATCACTTAAGCTCAGGAGTTCGAGGCTGCAGTGAGCCATGAGAATGCCGCTGCACTCCAGCCTGGGTGACAAAGTGAGACTTTGACTTTAAAAAAAAAAAAAGTTGGGCTCGGTGGCTCAGCCTGTAATCCCACGCCTTTGGGAGGCTGAGGTGAGTGGATTGCCTGAGCCCGCGGGTTCGAGACCCGCCTGGGCAGCAAGACCTCATCTCTACAATAAATCAAAAAATCAGCCGGGCGTGGTAGCGCGTACCTGTAATTCCGGCTACTCGGAAGACTGAGGCGGAAGGATCGCCGGAGCCCAGCAGGTCGAGGCTGCGGTGGCCGGGAGCGGCCACTGCACTCCAGTCTGGGCGACAGAGTGAGACTCCAACTCAAAAAAACAAAAACAAAAAACAGAACAAAACAAAACAAAAAAAAGAGCCTGATCATCCTCCTGCCCGAGGGCACTGGTACCAAACAGGACCACACCCTTAAGTGGTTTCAATATACACATCTTGGACAACACAAACTCAAACCCTAAATAAAATATCCCCTAGTTCCTCCTTTGCTTCAGTCGCTTCTGTAACAATATCACCCTCCACTCCCCACACCCCTCATCACCAAAGACCCTAAGGACCCTCCAGATACCAGGCAAGTTGCCTTCAGAAGCCAGAATGCTTTTTTCCCACAGGGAGGTCTAAGCAGTGGCCAGAAGGCAAGCAAAGGGCCCCAGCTGGATGAGGTGAGGAAGTGGCCCCCTCCTCTGAGTAGGCTGTGACTCTTGGGGAGCCTCTGGCGGACGAAGATGGCCGTGTGCCTGCCAGGGCAAAAACTCCTGGGGTCTGTGTGCCCTGGAAGGAGCCAAACTACTGTCCCCCCCGGGTCATTTCGAGTTGCCCACAGAGGCCCGGGAATGGCCTGACTTCTGACCCTTGGCAGTGGGGTGACACATCACAGCTCCTTCTGTAGCCGTGCTGTGAGATGCAGGGTCCCCCCAGCAGACAGGTGCCTGTGGTGAGTGTAACAGCCCCATCAACGAGGCGCCGGGCACAAGGATGTCCGGGAGGGAAGTCTCGTGCGCTCTCTTGCTTTGCTCTTCTGAGAAACCTAAGAGCACACTTACACTTGAGCCCCACTCAACAGAGCCAGAGCAGTTCTCCACTCTCTTTAGTTCACAGACACCTCACAACTGAACTGTGTTGGGGGGGTGGATCTGCCAACATATGCATGCAACAGAGAAGGGTACTGCCAGGGTCCCACAGCAAGGGATGGCAAGAGGTCAGACTCCAGAGTCCGTCATTCCTCCACTACCCCACACCCTTCCCTGGCAGGCCTACAGACTCGGACCCACAGAGGTTGAATTTCTGTTCCAGAACCAGTGCCCACGCCCACGGCCTCACACAGTGAAAAGGAGCCAGTCTTCCTGGCTGGGAAGGCCAGGGACGCTACTTCACTGCTCAGAGTTCTACCAGGCAGTCTGGGGAGAAGGGCACCTCCCCGGTGGGGAACAAGGATAGTATTCGCATTCCACTCTTCCATCCAAGGCCAAGCTGTACAGCCTCTTTCTTACCACCTCAGTTCCTCCCTCTTCTCACACCATCTTTGTACTTAGCAAGTCTGTAGGGGGCTCATGTCATCCGTGCAGGCCAAGAGCGGGACCCATAAGCCAGGCACAGCCACTTTCCAGACGCTGCACCTGGCCAGACACATAGGGCACCTCCTGTCCCCACTACCCCTCAGATTCCTGGTTCTGAGACACCTAGGGAAAGGAGTTTGCCCTGTTGCCGGGAGAAATGAGACAGTGCAGAGGGAAAAAAGCTGGACTTCTCACTAGCGTATTGGTAAATAGGTTAGTACAACCTTGGGTTGACAAGGAAGTGGCTTGCTTCTTGGTGGGGGGGACCCTAGACCTCTCCACTGTCTGAATATTCCATGTGTTTGTTTCCCTAGAGGGCTAGAGAACCCTGGACACAGAGTTCAGCAAGAGAGAGTGAAATTAAAAGAGGTTGTGAGTCTTTAACCTTGAGCCTGAAATGAATGTGAATCAATCCCAGACTCTTGGCTTCCTTGAAGCCGGGTAAACATTCGAGTATGTCGAACCCACCTCAGATGGGGCCTGTGCATTCCTCAGAGCCCCCCGACAATGGGCACGGGTCGCCTGCTCCCCTTGTGCTGATGAAACCAAAACATCTGGAACCTCACTGACCGGGTCCCTTCCTTTCCTTCCCCTTGCCCCCATTCCCAAGTGTGGCTTATGCCCAAAAATATCCCGCCTTTCGGGCAGGCAGGGAGGGGAGATGGAAGAGCTTTTTTTTCCCCCATCTTTTTTTCCATTTCAGCCGCAGAGAAAACCGAAGTGGAGACTTGAGATGGCCGTGGCGGGGTGTCCCGAAAAGTCTTGTCCCCACAGTCTTGTCCAGAGCAGTTCATTTTTTCTGTTGTCTCCATGCCAGGGGGAGGGCGGAGGGGCCTCATCTCATTGTGTGTCATCCCCTCTGCGTTGTCAGTCACATGACAGGGTCCTGCCACCACCTCCCCTCCCCCACACCTCACACATACACTAGGTTTTCCACTCAGCCTCTTATTGGCAGTTCAACCTCATGACATGCTGAGCACTAGACTGGATAGCTAAAATGATGGTTGTTATTCCCATTTTACAGATAAGAAAACTGAGGCCTGCGACACCGTTTTTTTGTTTTCACTTAATTGAGGGTGTCATGGCCCACTTCTCAGGAGAGCAGAATATGAGCAATCTCTACAGAGCCACGAGAAGAGAATCCAGGGGAAAGGACATCTCTGGGAGGCCTCAGTGGCCATCCTGGAACGCCAGCACTAAAGCAGTATCTGGCTGGGCCTCTTATTTAAAGCACAATTTCAGCAAGTGGGGCACCCTGGAGTCCCCAGCACGCAAGATGGAAAAGGGACAGAGGTGCTTTTTAGGAGACAAGGAAAAGTCAGCACTAACTAATAAGTGATGGCTGACAGCAAAGGAGAAAAACTTGAGTGGAAGGAACAGGCCAAACATGAGATCTCACATAAGGCCAAGAAGGGTGACTAACCAACTCCCCACGAAATTCTCCTCTGTGTACCCTAAAGTATAAGGCAAGGAACATATGACATGCTTTAGAAAGCCCCCCCCGAAACAGTAAAATAAACCTTCAGCGATGACATGTAAGATCATCAACCACAGTCATCTAGAAAATTCACTTCCACGGAAGAGGGCTCCCCCCACCAGTGCCCCACAAAGGAGTACCCCAGGGGTTCACCTGCAAGCTCAAGTCCTGAGACTTCAAGGGCCTCCCCACGACCGTCTCGTCCAGTCCCCTATTCCCCACAGGCCTGTGGTGCGGGGCGCCTGCTGCTCTGAGGGCGGATGTCACTCGGCCTGCGCACCGCTGCGGCAGAGGCTCCGACCTGGAGGCTTCGGCCCACCTTGTTTCCTCCACCTCTCGCTCCAGTCTGAGCAGGCCTGGGAAGAGGGGAGGAGGTGCCTCTGCCCCGAGTCCCATCAGACCCTTGAGATGACAGGCACGGCTCCCCCTCTCAGAAGTCCAGAGAAGGGACATCTCTCTTCCAAGTGAGGGTCCTGTCCCTCTGCACCTGGGAGGCAGGATGGAGGATGACCAGAGAGGTGTTGTGACTGGCCCACAGTCGGGCCGCCAGAAGTGGCAGAGCCAGGACTCACGCGCAGGTCTCCCTGCCTCCAAGTCCCGTGCTCTTTCCACTAGACTTGGAGACTCGATGACCAACCTCCTTCCGTGCTTCGGAGGAGAAAACTAAGGCCCCAGGATGTGTGGTTCACAACTGAGACACAGAAAGCGAAAGGACGTGCTGTTTTGGGGCTCAGTTCCACACACCCCCGGAATCCCACCTGGGGCTGGGTTTGGCCATCTGATTCCAGCCTCATTTTTTGGTTTTGTGTTTTCAAAGCACAAATAAAGAAAGAAAGTTTCCCAGGAAATACGGGACCCCAAAGCAAGCTCCAATGACTGGCCAGGGCTTTGAGTCTATACTCGAGTGTTTACCTCCCAAATGCATGAAGGAAAGAAACGCTGGGTACCAACGACCTCCGTTCACATTGTCCAGGCTTCCAAGTGTAGCCGTGTGTCTGTCCGTGTGTGCTGTGTACTCCCTGACCTTCGAGCGGCATGCTCCCCACCCCGAATGTCACCCGTCCGCCGGCTCCTCCGTGCTTTCTGGCTGCCTCCGCTCTGCACCTCAGAAAGCCCTGGGTTGGCTTTGGTTTGCTTTGCTGCCTTTGGTTTGATGTTCCCATTCCGTTTGGCCCTCGTGTGTCTCTCTCATTCCAGCTCATCCGACCGTCTCTCCTTTCTGTTCCCTTTCTGTTCGTGACACGTAACCCGTTCCATGTTGTGTGGTTTCTTAACTGTGTGTGGTTTTTTTAAGATTAATTTTTTAAAATAGCTTCTCCTCTTTCCTTCTTGATTCCCACCTGGTCCTCCTCCCCTTGTGCATGGTCGAACCTCTGCCGTACAGTTAACAAGGCTCAGTCTCTCACTAGGTCTGGGTGCCCGCCGGAGTCGACTATGCTTCCTTTAACCACTTTCCCGTCACCTCTCTGATGGTGCTTGATGATTCCTGTCTTAGTACTGTAGTTCCGACCAAAACCAAAGCAATTTTAAAAAACCAACTCATGGATGTGTGTAACCCAAGTCCCCTCCTCCACTCTTCCCATCTTGGCGACGCTCATGACGCTGGCGACGGTGGATTCCAGCACCTGCCGTGCCCTCACCCTGCTCCCCAGCCCCTCCTGCGAGCCCTGCAGAGCCCGGCTGTGGCCCGGGCGGCGATCCTGACCCCTGTGCTTCCCTTGCAGATCCGCGTCGTGAAGGCGTTCCGTAGCTCTCTCTATGAAGGTTTAGAAAAGCCTGAGTCTCGAACCTCCATCCATAATTTCATGGCTCATCCTGAATTCCGGATCGAAGATTCCCAGCCCCACATCCCCCTCATTGACGACACCGACCTGGAAGAAGATGCCGCGCTCAAGCAGAACTCGAGCCCGCCCTCCTCGCTCAACAAGAACAACAGCGCCATCGACAGCGGGATCAACCTGACGACCGACACAAGCAAATCAGCTACCTCTTCAAGTCCAGGGAGCCCCATCCACAGCCTGGAGACGTCGCTTTAGCTGAGGACCCTGTCGCCGCCCGCCCTCACGGACCCCGCGCCACCCGCCTCCCGGGCACCCACCCATCCAGGCACCCAACTCACCCAAGCAGCAACGAGCAACAACAGGAAACTAAATGCTGGAGAGAACACCAACGTTTCCACCACCAGACCCTTTCTCTGGCTGCGATGCTGTTTGAACTCTTTTTCACTTTGAGGCGAGGGCTGGATCTCTGCCGGGGGCTTGCGGGAGCGGAGCGAGTGCTTTTCCCAGAACGGGCCCTTCCTGGCTCCCGCCCAGACACGGACCAGCCATGCCCCCGCCCGGCCACCACGTCCCCCGCATGAATGTACTGTACACTTTCGGTCCTCCCTTTGTTTGGTTTCTGGGGGGCTGGGGAGGCTTTTTTTGTTTTCTTAGGCGGGAACTGCTAACAGACTCTTTTCTGAGACTATTTATCCAATCCACTGGTCTGTGAGTTTTTGAAATGCTTGCACAGCATGGTCTCAGTTGTATAGATTAATTTAATAACTTTTTGAAATTGCAGCTTAACTCGCCTAGTAGATTTGCACCAATGGAACCGAAGAACTTCATAGACACTCACAAGGTTATATCCATTTCTTTGTATCTATATCAACGTATACTTCTCCAAGACTGTATACGTCCATATAGATAGGTAGATATATATATAGATATATATATAGATATATATATATATAAATATATATACATGGATATATAAAGTTTCTTTGCCGGCATGTTGCCTTGTTTCCGCTTAAATTGCTCTATTTTAACTTATTTATGTCCTAAAAGAAGAATGTAATTTGTTTACAAACCTGTAGATAATGTCTTTGGCTATTTGTACGGTTGAAGAACACTGGTGGCCGAGATGCTGTGAAAACAGCTCGGCCCGATAGACACTTTTCCTGGATTGCATCCTTGATGTTTTACGATAGCCATGCTCTGATTTCTGCCTGCTATTTCCGTTTAATAATGTCACTACCGTGGGAGGCCCAGGCAGAAGCCAAATGCTACCGAGTCTCCATCCTGAAGGGTTGAACCACGTGCTCCGTAGACCAGGGGAGAGGAGGAGAGAAGGCTTCCTGGGTTTGCAACACTGACAGCCACCCCGGCCCGAGGATGCCAGGACCCGCAAAGCACTGGCTGAAGACTTTTCTCTCAATGAAACTCACTGGAGTTTACTAAGAGCATTTCAGAAAGAGGTTCTCTTTGGCACTGTCTGTACAGAGATTGAGGTAGTGCTGGAATATTATAAATGCTATTGTGTTGATTTTTTTTTTTTTTTTTAGTGACTTAGAGGTTTATTTCCTTATTAATGGCAGCGTTTGAGCTGTTGGCATATTGGATGAGGATCGGTATGGCTTGCTGCTTTTATTTTTATTTTTGAAGAAGAATAGCCTTTTTCTCTGCACTATTTAGATCCGAATGAACCTTATGATGTGTATATTGAGATGTATTCAGTGTGATTTTTAAACCAAATTGTCTTCCTGTAGTCACAATATATACTGTAGCCTTTTAACAGCAAGTCTTGCTTTCCCAAACAGAAAGCCATTCTGAAACCTTACAGTATCACAGGTGAGAAAAGGTGGTTATTTTCCCCCAAGACAATAACAGCACTAGTAACCCCACTTAATAAGAGCTTATTTAATTGTATGTCAGCCTCTTAACTGCTAAGCACTTTGTGGGTCTCAGCGTTTTTCATAAAATAACTTTTGTATTTAATACAAAGTTTGCTTTGAGACTTTTCAGCATATGATCTTTTCCATAAACTTGTACAGTGCAAAAGACATTTTGAATACCATGACCGATGATGTCCCATGCTTCAAGGAAAACCAAACTCTTTCCGCCTCGCTTGCGAAACCCAGTCCTCATGCTGACCCTTCCCTCAGTTGCGCTGTGTCACCCGGCCCCTTCCCCTCTCCAGGCCCAGAGAACTCTTCCGCAAACAAGATGAGAGCCACTTGGGAAAAGAGCCATAGTCAGCTGGGAAGGCCTACGTCTGGATGGCTGTGGAAAAACTTGACGGTTTGGGGTTCAAAGTGAGCCCATCCCACCTGGCAAAACCTTCCTGTAAGAAGGACCTTCTTTTCAAGAGAGCACCACCTGAATGTCGTGAAGAAATCTCTCTGAATGTATCCAGCAGAGGAAACTGCATCCCCACAAGGGGGATGACCAGCCCTCAGATGTGCTTTTCGGGTTCCGGTACAAACACCACCAAAGCCAGCCCACTGCTCTCCTCCGAGGAAGGAAAGTCCTGCACATGTGAAACATGGGCAGCCTCGGAACATGGTGTCTTCTGGAGTTTCGTGTCTCACAGTTTTCCATCCTCCCCTTTCTCTGTTCAGCCATGTGTCTGTGACCTCACTCTATGACGTCAGGAGAGGTCTGCTTGCATCCATGCTCCCTGTTCACTTGGAGCCAGAACGCAAGGAAAACAGGAGTTCTCTGAGCGGAGCCTCGCGTGGGGAGCAGGGATCGAGGGAAGGCTGCCAACATTCGCGTTGGGTTCCCTTGTCAGGAATGACGGACGCTCACACACACACGCACCCTCTCACCCTCACACTTGTACACACGTCCACACACACAGGAAACGGTTGGTTTGTCAAAACTCACTGTAGTACATAAAGCTTGCACTCTGCGTCCTATATCTAGCAGCATGGGGTACGTTTGGCAGTTCACCCCATTAGGGGGTAAATAATTTATGACCATTCATCTGTTTTTATGAATTTTTTTATCTAGACAATAATTGTAAATAAAGAACTCACCGTCTCTGTTCATTTAATACTATGCAATGGTTATGCTTTCAATTGCTGATTCTTCTGACTCCTGCAGTGTGGTTCTGAAATGTCTGTGGTTTAAAAAAAAAAAAAAGGCAAAAAACATCTAACAGAACATAGTAAATCTATATTATCTAGCGTATCCTTTTTTCTAGTTGGGACTGCACCACCCAGTGAGCTTTTCCGTTCTGCCCTGTGGACGAAGGCTCCAGGATGCCGTAGCAGAGTTTGTTCTGAGGACTAAGCTCACCAATGGTCTCCCTCAACCCTGACAGGTGAGGGAGGAACAGGGAGCCCATCATCCACCTTTGGAGGGGGCAGGAGTGCTCTGAGGAGTTTCCTTCCTGATCTCAGACAGAGCGTTCCCTCACACAGGAGCAACCTCCACTGCTCCTGCCAACCCCAAACCGTGGCCCCTTGGCCCAACCACAGCACAGAGCCGAGAAGAGGGAGGCTGCCCTGCTTCCGAGATGGGACCGATCACGACGACTGCACTGGACCAACGTCTCTGACCCTGTCTTGTCCTGCTTCCCCAGTAACAGAAGGGCCAGTCTTTTCCCAGCCATGTTGAAATGCCATCTTTACCACACAGGGACATCTTATCTCGACTGGGTCTATTTCTAGAATTTCCCTTCTGTCTCCTTACTTGGGTGTCTCATCTGGCATCAGCCACACAGTCTTACTTATTGTCACTTTATGTTTTATTAGATGGTGGGACAAGTCCCCTTTGTTCCTCTTTTATAAGCGTTCCTGTTTACTCTCTCACATCTGTTCTTCTAAGTAGACTTTAAGATTTTGACAAGTCCTCCACCCCCTACCCCACTTCCACCCCAGATTCTGGGCCTTCTCACTCTGTGTGCCATCAGCTTCCCCCATTGTAATTACTGTCCACTCAGGGCTGCAAAATAGAATGTGTCCTGCAAGGAGGGCCAAAAAGGGCATTCTGAATCTTGAGGACATGATGTTCCTCCCATCGTGTACCTGTCCCGTCACATGAGTTGCCATGAAAGGCCATCAAACCCCTACTCAATCTCAGCCTGGGAACCAAAGTCACCCACCTGGGTTGTGCTGGGCCACATCCTCCATCTGCCCCGACCCAGAGGAGAAAGAGGGGTCTCTCTCAGACCTGGAGGTGGGAAAACTGTATGGCCCAGGTGTCTGTACTTCTGTTCTCATCATGAAGAAAACTTTATTCCAATCCCCCTTTCCTGAACAGGTTTGGTTGTTCTTGTTTTGTTTGGGGGGGCACCTCTTGCTTTTTAATTCAGTCTCTCTTGCAATGCTGAAGGCATTTCTTGCTGGACCTTCTCAGCACCCTTGGGATGCAGGTGTTTCTTGCTGGACCTTCTCAGCACCCGTGCTCCCATCCGCCCATTCTTGTTTGGTATGGGGGGCTGCCAACTTGGTGCAATCTGGCAAGCCTCCCACCCAAATCTCTGTCCTGCCATAGTGTCCAAAAGCCCACCATTAGAGGATCTCATGGGGAGGGACATTTCTCGAAGGCTTCTGGGCCTTCCAGAGCCAAGCCCGAAATCAACAACAGTGAGTTCCCAAGTCTTTTCCAAGTTTAAAACCAAGCTTTCCTGATTTTAACGTGGAGATCATACCCGCCCAAGTGGGATAGGGGGATCCCTGGACCTGGGCAGCAACCATCACCCCCTCCACCGAAGGCAAGCTATTTGAGGCTGCTTTGGGACTGCTCTTCTCAGCCCCCAGGTCTGTTTTGTAATGCCTGTGGTGCTCTCCCTCCAAGGCCTTTCCTCTTGGGGGTCACCACACTTTGCTAACTCTCGTGTGCACATATTTTATAACAGAGTAGCGAGGGAATGGTGCCGCCTCCAGCTTCCACAAGCTGCCCGGGCTCTGGGGGGGCTCTGGGACAATCGGGGCTGGGAAGTGACTGTGCTCTTATTGTACACTCTTTATTTCTCTGTATCTCTGGCTTGTGCTCTTTGTAACTAATGGGATTTGTCTGCCTTTTCAACACTATCCTGAGCAATAACAATAAATGCACACGTGGAAATGCAGACACGGTACACATCACAAGGCCTTTTTCCGAAGGACAGCCGGGCCCTTGCTCTATGCGGATTTGAATTGGGGGAAACTGAGTCCCTGGGAGGGAAAGACACTTTGTCCAGGGGTGCACAGCTCAGTGGGAAGTTTCTCTTCTTCTACCAGGTCACACCTTTTGAACACCCACCATTTGTGGGAGACAAGCTTACCTCACCATGAGCCATTAACCTAGGAGGAATGGCTGGCCATCTTAGAGAGGTAGACTTTGGGGAAAGAAACCCAAGAAGAGAAGGATATTTGGGAGGGGAGTGGGGGTGGGATACAAACTGGGGAGAGTTAAGAACAGCCTGATTTGGGGTCTGGATTAACCAGAGGGAGGAGATAGGAAATACAAACATAGAATATAGGTGGCATCCCCCTACTGGAAGGGGTAAGACAGAGGGAAGCCTGGCTCCCTCCGAGTCTGAACTTTACAAATCCCTGCTAAACATCGGCAAAGAAAGAGAATATGCCCAGACCAAGAAACAGCCCCTAAGGCTGACCAAAGTTTGAGGGTTACACACACACACACACACACACACACACACACACACGCAATCCCAGCTCATCACAGGTTGAACTGACCCTCAGATCAAGCACCACAGGCCCATCCAATTTCCAAACACAGTTTCATATCCAAGGGCTCATTTATTCCCAACATCAACCTTCAGATGAGGTGTTGTTATCATTCCCACTTAAAAGAGGAGGAGAGAGCTAGTGTTCAGGTAACTTTTGATTTAAAAGAGACAGAGAGAAGGAGACAGCAGCTTAGAGAGGTGAAGAGCATGCCCACCTAATACGTAGGAGATACTGCATTGACACCTGGGAGTCTTGATGCCAGCATCAGCACTCTAAGCCTCTATATTACAGTGCCTTTTGGCCCCACCAGCAAATACCTGAATGAGTAAGATACAGTTCCATTGCTTGTGCCAAATACCCAATCTCCTTGACTTCAAGGTCTAACAAAGAAATTATTTTAATAACAATCATGCCTCGTGCATTATAATTATATTATTTCTAATATGCCCTTGTCCCCATTTTCAACTCATGGACAGTAAAACTCTGACAGAAGTGACTTGACCTTATCACCTAGACGCCAGGCCTGTCCCTTGAAGGAGACTCAAGACACCCATTTGCCTTTGTTTCCTGCTCTACCCTAACCATCACCACCTTACACTCCTACAATGATTTCTCCATCAGAGAAAAATACAAAATTTTGAAAGCTGGGGTGAGTGGAAGAGTGGGTTGCTGCTCCAAGGCCTGCCCTTAGTTCTGTTGAGGCCCGGCTCTCCCCCCATCCCCCGCAGAGCTCCTTGAAGTCTGAGTCTGTCACAGTCTGAGCCTTAGCATCTCCCCTCACGTGGTGACCATCTCCAGCTAAGGCGCTTACTCCCAGTTTCAACAGAGGAAACCGAAGGATTGTGACTTACTCGAGGGGAGCCGAGGCATGTCTAGGTGTCTCCTTAATGTTATGCGGGAGCCCAGGGCTAGACCATGTGCTGCTGAGGAGAGCCCCAAGGCTCTGTCCCCTGCAGTGCAGCATTCTCAGTACTATGCTGTGTTTTCAGCTGTCTCCCCTTGGGAAACCAGAGACCTGAGGGTTGGGTCCTGGGCTCTAGCCACAGGAGCTTGGCTGAGACCCCCTCCTTGCCTGGGGGAATCCACCTGAGGGACTGTGGAAGGGGCAGTTTGGAGGCTCCTGGCTTAGGGAGGGCAGGGCAAGAGGTCTCGGCCTTTGGCGAGGGGCATTCCCTGGCCTCCTCTGTCCTGGTCCCAGTCCTCGGGTGCTGAGGAGGAACTAACACCAAGCAAGCACTAGGACTACCCCCCCCCAGAAAAAGTACTCAGCCTACAGTAGCCATCATAAGGCCGGGGGTACCCAGAACCGCAGGAGGCGGGTGACACTGTAGTTATTAACCCTTTCTTTTATTTACGGATCTCAGGAAAAGGCAGGCTTGGGCAGGAGAGAAGACCCACTAGACCTTCAGATTCCAAAACTCCCAGTCAGGGTCGTCATGGTAACCAGAACCACGCCCTGGGGGACCCAAACGTTACGCAAGGATAAGAGGCGGGGCTACGGGAGGGCGAGGCGCTGCCCCCAGAAGGCGCGGAACTTCCGTGCTAGCAGAGCGTGTTGCTGCCGGGAGGCTCCTGAGCCTCGGCCCGACGGCTTTGACGTGCCGGCGCCGGAAGTGAGCTGTTCGGAGGCGCCGCCGGAGCTGCCACGTCCGAGGCCTGGAGCCGCCGCCGCCGCCGCCACAGCCATGGTGAGTTGGGACTGGGGAGGCCGAGCGGGGTTCAGGCCACGGCCGTGGCCCTCACGGGCTCCTTGGCCGGTAGGCGGTTCAACTCCCCTCCACTGCTTCGAGGTTTGGGGGCCTCTGGCCGTGTCCTGCTGACCTTTCGGAGGGGCCGGGGTAAGGCCGCGGAACCTTCCTGACTGCCGGCCGCGCCACTGCCGCGTCCGTTGTCCGTCCCCTCCTGTCCTTCTCTTCCGTCAATAATTGAAAACAAAACCAAAAACACCGTAGGAGCCATGTACCCCGAGCCCTTAGTGAGTTCCAAACGTTCATGATCGCAGCCTGCTAACAGCCTTGTGAAGTAGGGCCCGTTCTTAGCAACACTTTACAGATGAGAAACCTGAACTTCAGGGAAGGGAAGCCTCTTGCCCAGCTGGTAAGCGGCAGAGCCGAGATCTCAGCCCTTCTAACCGGTCTGTTCTGCCGCCCACTGCCTCTCCCCGCAGAGATGATTGAACACTTGCTGGGTGCGGCGTCCCCATGTGTGGCGGGCACTTGAGGAAACCGATGTCAGGATAAACTAAACGAGTCTGAGGGCAGGGTCCGCCTTTTAAAATCTGTTTGGCCTCGTTAGGGTGTATTCACTCCTCACTTATTGATTGAATGAAAACTAATGGATGAAAGTAACTCTAGACTGGACCTGGCACAGTATAGCAGTAAACTCATGCTCTTAGGAAAATGAGTGAGCCTCAGAGCAGGTTTGAGGGGACCTGCTGGAACCCAGATATCAGAACACTGGCTTGGTTCTTGCACCGCGGGGAGGTAGGTGTAAATCACTCACCTCTGCGGCCCCTCTGGTTCTTCCATGAGGAACAGAGTTGGGGGCTCATGCTCTGACATTCAGCTCATTCTGAATGAATGAAGTTTTAACTCATTATTTGATTTTGAGGTGGTGTTAACAAGAATTAGCTAACGCCAGGTGTTCAGGAGAAAGTACTCTAAGTGCTTTGAAACATCCTCCCCTCCCCCTCCTCCCTCCCTCTTTCCCTTCCCAACATTTGGTAACCTGGTACGAGTCCCTCAGCCATTGGATTTAAGGAATTCAGTGTAACAACTACTTTCTGTTCTAGGTAGTCAGCCTGGTGGAGTAGAAAGCTTTGTGAGCTGGGAGTTAGGTTGGGGGTGGGGCTCTTTTCCCTATCTTTAAGTGGCTCTGTGACTTTGGCAAATGCTTTCTTTTCTCTGGGCTCCTTCAGTTCCTTAGTCTGTCCAGTGGCTCTGATTGACTCCACCCTTGGTATCTCCCAGTGCACATGTGAAAGCACTTTGTAACCTGTACAACTCAGCACATGGAGGAGATTTTTCATCCTCTTTACTTGCTTTTACAAACCTTGGGGACCCATTTTTTAGGGAGTCTAGAATTTGATGAGAGAACCTGTGCTTACTCGGTATATACCTCTTGAACTGCTTTGCAGCCATCCTCTTCCGTGTCCACCTTCCTGAGAAGTCAAGTCAAACTGTATACGTACAGGGCTTGTGTTGGGAAAAATGAAATGGGGAACATGGTAAGAAATGTCTGTCCCAAACTGAAACCTCCTTTCAGTCCCCTTGTCTATCCCAAGAATCTAAGAGAATAGTGATTGAGCAAAGAAAAAATACCAGTTTTCGTTTATTTATTCATTCAGTAAATAGCCACTAGCCACTGAGTTCCTTCTGTTTGCAAAGTCCTGTGCTGGATGAATTGAGGGAATTCAAAACTGCAAATAGCTCAGGCCATGGCTGCAGGGAAATCACCTTCTAGTGGGGAGAAGAAACAACATCAAGTTTGTTGTAGGCGACCAGTGCTGAAGAGAGTCCAACCATTTGGGGATCTGAGAATCTTAGCAACACTTTACAGATGAGAACCTGAGCTTCAGAGAAGGGAAGCCTCTTGCCTAGCCGGTAAGTGGCAGTGACTAAGATCCCAACCCTCCTAACCATTCTGTTCTGCTGCCTACTGCCTCTCCCAGCAGAGCTGATTGAACAGGTAGATTCTTGGTGTGGTGCCCCCAGGTGTGAAGAGGAGTTGGAAGCTGGACCTCAAAGAATGAGTAGGAGAATGATGACCATGCAGCATGTTCCAGCCCTACAAAAACTGTTCAACCCTGGATACTGCTAAGTGACAGTCTAGGGTCCATCACAAGTGGTAGATGAGGGAGCAGTCTTAGAAAAACTTGAATCAGTCTGCAGGTTCTAGGTAATAATCCTGTTAGACATAAACTGCCTGGAACATCAGAGGCTCTGTCATCCAGGAAGGGAACACCAGCTCCAGCTCCCTTGGGTCCCTCCTCACCCTCAAGGGTAGCCAGGACTGCTTGCCCTCCCTCACACGGATCAAGCTCCTGCAGACCTTTCTGTCTTTGCTTGTATTATTCCCACTGCTAGGGTTGTACTTTTACCCCTGTGCCACCTGGCAAATTCTTACTCATCTTATGGCTCAATTCATACTTAGCTCCACTGCCTCCCCCCACCCCACCCCCAATAGCATATGGTAACTACCATTAAAGGATTCATCTTGCCATATTCGGGTTATTTGAGAAGTGCAAGCTTCTCAGGGGCAAATGTACCTTTTATTCGTGTCTGTATCTCCAGTCCCTGGCATAGTGCTTGGCAAAAAGAAGACACTTGGAGTGAACGTTTTCTGAACGACTGAGTGAGCAAACAAATGTAGTTAAGAATTTTAGAAACGTGGCAGATTTAATAAGATGATTGCATTCTAACTGCCATCTGTTAATTTACCAGCAATATCATTGCTTCTAGGTGTCAGTAATTAACACCGTGGACACCTCCCATGAGGACATGATTGTAAGTATTCATTTCGCCTTCCCCCATGGGCTGTGGACACGGGCATTTCTCTGGGAGGGAAAAAATTTGGGTTTTTTATTACCCCTTTGAATCCAGTGTAGCTTTGCAGTGGTTGCTAGTCAGGCTGTAGCCATAGGAAATTTGGTTAGTTTCCGCAGCAGTGCCCTCTGAGTTGGCAGGGCTATGGCAGTCTGGGAGAACTTGAGATGGTTTGTAACTCAAGGCTTTCAGTCTTCTGGTCACATAGAAACCTGCTCTGGGAAGGAGGAGTGAGTGCAGAGGTTTGACAATAGTTTTCCTGCCTGTCTTCCTCCTGCTATCACTTCTTAGGCCCATTGGAAAGGGAATTGAAAGAAGAGAGGATAGAAAGATGGCTCAGTGCGAAGGCAGAGGGCAGCCATGGTGAAAACCCAAGGCAGAGCCAGGTAGGATCCCTACAGACGATAGACCAGACAAGGCCCTTTTAACCAGAAGCCATTACACAGGGCATTTTCTGAGAGGCAAACACAGGACTCAGTGTGAGGGCACAGGGTTGTAGGAGAAGGTCCAGAGGTTAAAGTCTCCAGAAGAAAAGTCTTAGTTCACAACCAAGCAGCCTTTGGGCAACACCCAGGTTGGTCAACAGCGTTTCATGCCGGGGTTCTTGCTATCACAGCCTGGCTACTACAGTTGCTTTGTGGTTTCTGAGAGGTTGTCTGCTCTTGGAGTTGCATACGTTCTCTGGTTTCAGCCAGGAGTGGCCTACCTGTAGGGCCTCAGCTCCTTGAAGAGAGCATAGCATCATGGGCAAGAAGGTCCAGTCTGAGACTCCCTAGCCAATATCTTAACTCTTCTGAGCCAGCCTCAATTTTCTCATGGGACAAATAATGAATATGCTTCCTACTTGTGTGAGTTTGGTTTGAGAAACAAATGAGTCAAAATAGTAATGACAAACATTAGTGTGCTCACTAGTGTCAGACCCCATGCTGAGTACATTTCATTTGGTATCTCATTTAACCTTTGTAATAACTCTTGAAAAAGATGCTGTCATTAACCTCATTTAAAGATAAGGAAACTAAAGCTCAGAGAGATTGGGTATTTTTCAAAGGTTGCACAGCAGATGAAGCTAAGGAGATAGGATTTAAATCTCTTAGGAACCATTGCTCAGATGGAAAAGGAACCATGGACAGTAGCCAAGCCTAGTTCTAGATGACCAGTCGCATCAAGAATTTGGTTCATGGAGGGGGGCACACTTTATCAATAGAGGTACCTGATCTCAAACCAGGCGAAGTGAGAACCAAAGCAGGCCCAAACTTTACCTGTACAATAACCATTTGTATATCTAATCCTGAATTGTATCCCACATCCTTAAAAAATAAAAAAATAAAGAATTCAGTTTGTCCGGGCTCAGTGGCTCAGTCTGTAATCCCAGCACTTTGGGAGGCCGAGGTGAGTGGATTGCCTGAGTCTGCTGGTTCAAGACCAGCCTGTGCAACTTGGCAAGACCTCGTTTCTACAATTAAAAAAAAAAAAGAAAACTAGCCAGGTGTAGCACACACCTGTAGTTCTGGCTACTTGGAAGGCTGAGGTGGAAGGATCACCAGAGCCCAACAGGTCTCCGCTGGGGTGGCCGTGAGCATGCCACTGCACTCCAGTTTGGGTGATGAAGTGAGACTCCAACTCAAAAAAAAAAAACAAAAAAACAGTTCATGCGTAGTGGGACCAGCAACACTTAGGCATTGTGTTCCTTGGATGGGGAGTTCAGGCCAAAGGTGCATTGTAGAGGATCTGACTGGGCCTGTAGGCTGCCAGAGGCTTGCTCCTTTGGCCTGTTCCCAGGCCTTACCTTTGGGTTCTGGGAATGAGCTGAACCTGAAGGTTTCTTCCCCAGTATCCCACAGAGCCTAAGAACAGGGCCTGAAAGAGGAAGAAGATAGTAGCTAGGCCAGCTTTTTTTCTCCCATACCCACCCTGCAGAACAGGATTGGAAGGGACCTTCTCCAGAGTATGGAAAGGGTCTGTAAACCAGCTGGGTGTGGCTTGTTTGTCACTTTCCAAAAAACGTCACCTTTTGGAAGCAAGAATGTCCACCTGCCAGTTTCCTGCCTAATGGAGAGGATTCTTTGAGAGTAGAGTAATTTCAGGTAGATTCTAGTCCAAACAAGACACTCTGTGTGGTGACCGCCCTCACCCACCCCACCCAGCCTGCAGGCTTCCCGAGCTGTCCTCCCTTTGCAGCACGATGCCCAGATGGACTACTATGGCACCCGCCTGGCCACCTGCTCATCTGACAGGTCTGTCAAAATCTTTGATGTGCGCAATGGAGGGCAGATCCTCATCGCTGACCTCAGGGGGTAAGTGTTGGCAAGCCCGGGGAAGGTCTCGGGAACAGATGGGATTCTTGGGCCCTGCCTCAAGCGCAGGGGGCAGGGTGAGCCCAGGTCCAGAGCAACCCCAAAGTGCCTTTGCTAGTGAGGACAGCCTCAGCAGATATCCCCAGTGGCAAGGCAGTTAGGGCACAAGTGGATCCAGGTATGACTCTCAGCTCTGCCATCCATGTATATGTGTATTAGAAGATCTTGCACAGGCAAGCCAGTTTTCCTCTTGGGGCCTTCATCTGCTCACCCTCAAAATAGTGTTAATGCCCCCTCCTTCCCAGGCAGCGTGTACAAGGTCTTCACATAGTGCCTGGCATACGGTAAGTCTCAAGTGCAGGCAACTACTGCTACTTCTAAAAGTGGTAAACACCGCCACATTGTGCAAATGTAGCCAGTATAATCTAAAGTGTCAGACAAGTGCATTGCTGTAAGAATAATGTAATAATAACTTTATAAATCCCATTATTCTGCCTCTGCCCATGGCTGGTATTCAGTGATCATTTATAAATGTTTGATTAACCCTTGTCCCTCCTTCGATCCCTGGGGAGTCCTGGCTCATTTTCTTGGCCACATCTCTGCTGCTTTCCTCTGGTCACTGCCTTTCACATAGTTGTGGGTATGCTTGGGCCCCATGGGTCTCCAAGTGTTCTGTGGATAGAACTCGGGTTGGCGAACTGAGGCAGGGAAAAAAACAATCACATCTTTATTTTCAGTGACTCGGGAACTTAGCATTTCCTTCAGTTCTGGATGTAGACCAGAAACCTCAGTAGTATTTGAAGTACCTGTCACTGTGTCACCAGGAGAAGTCACAAATAGTTTCATTTCACATTGCAGTTGTTCAGCCATCTCAGAATGTCATTTATGCTCATCACGACTTTGAAATTACAGTGGTTATAAGACCTGCCACTAGAGTTTGTTGCTTGAAGTGTTAACAAAGGAGCACATGGATCACCGTGTCATACATTGTTTTTCATATTTTGATATCTGCATTTCAATATAATTGGGTTTTCTTTATAGGCCTGGTTCTGTGTGTTTTGTGCATTATTCTGAGAAGGGGTCCATAACCTTTACCAGGCTACACAAGAACAATTAGGAGACCTGACAAGTGGGTTCTCCTAATGTTTGTTAATTGAGTTAAAGAAAACAAACCAAGACAGTATCCATTTGAGGGAACAGATCTAGAAGTTATCCTCTTACTGAGTGTCAAGGTCCAAATGCCTGAGGAACCAAATGCCAGTTTCTCTGCAGGAGCCCCCAGTTGGACAGGATTGGCGTGTAGCCAATGTGTTTTTTTGGTTTGTTCGTTTTATTTGTTTTGAGTCAGGGTTGTGCTCTGTTGCCTAGGCTGGAGTACAATGGTACAATCATGTCAGTGTTTTATAACACCACTCATGTTTGCTCTGACTTGGTCCTGTCTGCTCTCTGTTTTTCTTATGCTCAAAGGATGTAAAATATTGGAGGGGTAAAAAAATTCCCACCTCCTTTCCTTTTGCCTCAGTCAAAACTATGCTAGTTGTTGGAAGTTTGAGTGCACCCACAGTTTCGTTAGCAGATCCTTTGTAGGGTTGGGAACGTACTGTTGTCCCAGCCAGAGGGAGGAAAAGAACTTGCGTGTCTGCAGTACTAGGTTGAAGGAGTAAATGAGTAGCAGCGACGACTGCTAGCAGGTACTGAGTAGCGTTTTCTTTTTTTATACCAAGCATTGTTCTAAGCTCTGTACCTAAGTTATCGCAAATGTTGAACCCTCGTGACCACCCTGTGAAGGAAGTCTCACGGATATCTCCATTTTCAGACGGAGCGACGAAGCCGTCAAGAGGACACGATCCTCTGAAGTCAGGAGCCGGCGAGTGGGCAGTGGGTGGCAAGAGCCAGGGCTCATGACCACTGACTACACCGGCCTGCCTCTGGGTGCTGAGGTGCATGCCCTTCCTTGCCCGAGAAATGGTCCCCGTACAAAGCTTGGCACGGAGCGTGTGCTCAGACAGTACCTGTTATCAGGCGAACAGATACAGATCAGAATAGGAGGGAAAGGCATGTCTTCTGAACATATCAGAAGAGGAGTGGGAGTTATCCCAGGGAAACAGAGACTACCTCCTCAAGGAGCTGCCGCCTGGAAGGATGCGTGGTGTAAGCCTTCGACCAGTGGATGACTGTGCCACCGACAGCAGATATGGGCAGCACTAGCTGCAGTCAGTCAAAGGGGGTTCCTACCTGGCTGCGATGGGGAGGCTGACTTAGAGTCCTGACTCTCTTTCAGGGCTCTGTGACCTTCAGTTGCCTAACCTCTCTGTGCCTTGGGGTCCTCACTATCTCGTGAGTGTCCTCTGGCAGTGCTATTCCAGAGCTCTCCCCTTTAAGTTCTTAAGGCATTTCTGTCCTGAGACATTGTCTCAACCTACTAAGGAAGCCATTTAGTTCTCTGGCCCTTCTGAGCAGCCTCCGACCCCCTCCTTTTGCAGTCATGAGGGTCCCGTGTGGCAGGTGGCCTGGGCCCACCCCATGTATGGCAATATCCTGGCGTCCTGCTCCTATGACCGGAAAGTCATTATCTGGAAAGAGGAGAACGGCACCTGGGAGAAGACCCATGAGCACTCGGGACACGACTCCTCAGGTATACTGAGTTAGCGGGAGAGGTTAAGCATGGGATGTGTGGGCAAGGAAGGGCTTTGCTAGGCCTGAGCCCTGACTCCGTCCCCCTGAGTGCCCTCAACTGTCCCTTGGGTTGTGGTTGACTTTTCTGCTAGTCTTCACAAAGCTGAGTAAGGCCTTCAGACCTAAAGCCAGTCCAAGACAAAATGAGAAAGTAAAGACAACACACTGAGTTCTTAAGGTTTATTCATTGAAGTAATGGCCTTTATTCTCAGATTGTTGTCCTTCCCACCTTTTTGTTAAGATTGATTTTAGTTTATGAAATGATAGTAGTAAATGATAGGTTGTTTTTATACCCTTAATTGACCAAATAACAGCTTCTCCCTGGGGATCCTGCATTGTTTTTTTAGAAATTTAGTAAAACAGCAAATCTGGGAAATCAGAGTCTGAAACTCAGGACCAGGCCCTCCCGACTCACTGTGCCTGTCTCCTTCCTGCAGTGAACTCTGTGTGCTGGGCCCCTCATGACTATGGCCTGATCCTGGCCTGTGGGAGCTCGGATGGGGCTATCTCCCTACTGACATACACCGGGGAAGGCCAGTGGGAAGTGAAGAAGATCAACAATGCTCACGCCGTAAGTCCAGCCCTGCCTTCTGTGTAGAGGGTGGCTCTGTTGCCTTCCCTATGTCTACTGCAGACTCCCTAGAGAGTGACAGGGTAGTGTCCCTGCTGGGCACTGGGCCAGGGGAGGAGGCAGCTGGCTGGACGTGCTTGGTGTAGAGTGGCTTTGCGCCTCTTTGCTCTGAAGCCAGACCAGGCTGTACCAGCCTTACTCAGCCTGGGGCAGGGTTGGCACTGGCTCCTCCTTGTATGCCCCCAGGTCAGGGAGGGCTGGGGCACTGGGAGGGTGCGGCAGCAGCCCATTCCCCTGCCACCTCAGCTAGGGCTTCCTCAGGCTGACATGCCCTGTGGTCGTCATTGGGACCCTAGCACTGAGCGGTTTTATTAAAAAGCATCACAGGGAGTTAGTTCTCTTTGCTTCGAGTCTTTGGACCTTAAGGGCAAAACAGCTCAAAAAGCATTGTGGACAATGATTTCACATTTCTTACGTTCCTACTTTGTGTCATGTCATTCTCTTGAACATTTGTGGATGAAGGAAGGATCTAACAAATGTACAGATTTTCAAGGTAAACAGTCCTGATCCCATTTTATGATGAGGCAACTGAGGCTCAGAAAAGGCGTGCAACTCAGAGAAGGCCCTGTGCCGGGATCGGAGCCCTGGAATCTGTGTGCCCTCTTTCCGTGTAGCTGTCCCAGTTTTCATGGCCCTCAACACTTCTGACATCTGCACAGTGGAAACGTAGTCAGTAGCCCCCGAGTATGGCACCGCGCTTTTGCAATTCTCAAATTCAGGGGACCCAGAAGAGCCCACAGCTTGCCTAGCCCTCAGGGCCACAGGAACCTGTCTCAGAGTCTTGTTACTGGGGCTGTGTGATCCCCAGCTGTTGATAACTTGCAAAAATGAATGGGTTCAGAGAGGCTTATAAGAAGATGGTAGGGGGTAGCTTTTTTCAGTCTCCAAATTGCTACTTAAAAGCCAACAGAGTAACTAGGTTAGCAAACCAAAACCTCATGAACAATATTTACCACAAAACAGTGTAAAGGGTATTTCCACACACTTAAAAATACCAGCAAGTGGGAATGAACCACCAACAGCCACAAGACTTGCATGATACTGGTATCTGAGCGGGAGGAAGAAGGAAGCAACAGGTGCCTTCTGACAGTCTTATGAGGAATGCCCCCAAGACAGCCAGTAGGTGTGCACTAGAAAGCATACCCGGCCAATTTTTGTTTTTGTTTTTTGAGTAGAAGTCTCACTCTGTTGCCCAGGTTGGAGTGCAGTGACACAATCACAGCTACAGCAGTCTCAACCTGCTGGGCTTAGGTGATTCTTGTGCCTCAGCCTTCCCAGTAGCTGGGACTATAGGCACTGGCACATCTGGCTAATTTTTTTTAAACTCTAGAGCCGAGGTCTCACCGTGTTGCCTAGGCTGGTCTCCAACGCCTGGACTCAAGCAGTCCTTTCACCTCGGCCTCCCAAAGTGCTGGAATTACAAGCGTGAGCCATTGCGCCCTGCCAAACATCATCCTTTTAATATACCGTTCCATAGTTTTTAGTATGTTCACAAAGTTGTACAACTGTCACCACTGTCTAGTTTCCAGAACCATTTTACCTCTTCAAAAAGAAACCCCAATAGTAGATACTCTCTACCCCACCCCCAACCCTAGACAACCACTAATCTGCTTTATGTCTCTGAATTTGCCTATTCTGAACAGTAAGCCCTCACTTACTGTTAAGCAAAACAATGTATAATGAAACCAATTTTATCGTAGTCTGATTGATATAAACAAGAGTTAAGTTCCTACAGCATGTTTTTAGTCACAAAAACACCAAACTTCTAAATACATACCCAAAACACTTTTGTTTTGTTTTGAGTCAGCATCTCACTCTGTTGTCCAGGCTAGAGAGTGGTGGGTGGCACAGGCATAGCTCATCGTAGCCTCTATCTTCTGGGCTTAGGCAATCCTTTCTATCTCAGCTTCCCAAAGCACTGGCATTACAGGAATGTATCCCCATGCCTGGCCCCCAAAACATTTCTAACATTAAATATTGAAATAAATGTGAGCTACATAAGCTGGGCACAAGTAGCTCATGCTTATGATCCCAGCTATTCATGAGGCTTAGGCAGGGTATTGAGCTCAAGAATTTGAGGCTGCAGTACATAATGATTGTGCTGTGAATAGCCCCTGCACTCCAACCCAAGAAACATGGCAAGACCTTGTCTCAAAAAAAAATCATTCATTTAAGAAGGATTAATAAAAATAATTTTCTTTAAATGTTACCCAATTTTTGGTAAATCAGTGAGCAATAACAGTCAAAGAGGTGGTGGGTTATATCAAGGAATAAATATTTGCAGAGCAAACATTGTTAGGAGCATCTCCTACCACCATGTAGTTCAGAAAGTGCTTCCATACCACATTGTTATTGTGATTTGTATGATTAGCATAGGTGTTACAAATTTTGACTTTACAATAATTTTTATGCATTCATTTTCTAATCTACTTATTCCAGTTCAAGGTCACAGTGGCCTGTCCTGCTAGCTCAGGGTGCGAGGAAGGAAACAGCCCTGGCAGGGACCACTCTATCGCAGGCTGCATTCACACACACCCACTCACTCTGACTAGGACCATCTAGATGCCAGTGAGCCTAACAGGCACAGCTTTAGGTTGCAGGGAGAAACCCGAGTCCCCAGAGAGAGCCTACCCATCCATTGGGAGGGCATATAAATTCCACATAGACAGTGGCCTTGACTAGTAATCCATTTTTTTCTTCATTGTTACAATGAAAGTGTTACTTGAAGACCTGTGTGCACAGATGTAATCTGTTGCGACTGCCTTCTACTTAGCCTAACGTTTACAAGGCTCGCTGTGTCATAGCATGTGTCAGTGTGCTGTGCCTTTCCACGGCCGAATAATAGTCCATTGTGGCTATACACATTTTGTTTGTCCATTCGTCAGCTGATAGACATTTCAGCTCTTAGGAGTAATGATGCTGCGAACGTCTGTGGACGGGTTTTTGTGTGAATATACATTTTTATTTCTCTGGGGTAAATACCTGAGTGGAATTGCTGAGTCATATGGTAATTCTGTGTTCAACTTTTCGAAGAACCGCTCAACTGTTTGGTAAACTTGCCCGTGCCATTTTGCGTTCCCATCAGCAGTGTATGAGCTTCTAATTTCTCCACATCTCACCAACACTTGTAGTTTTTTCATTGTGGCTGTGTGAAGTGATATGCTATTGTGGCTTGATTTGCATTCCACTACCAAAGATGATGGTGAGCAGCTTTTCACATGCTCACTGGCCATTTGTATATCCTTTTGTTTTCTTTGAGTTGGAGTCTCACTCTGTCACCCATGCTGGAGTGCCATGGCCACTCATGGCCACACCAGTGTCGGCCTGCTGGGCTCTGGCGATCCTTCTGCCTCAGACTTCCAAGTAGTCAGAACTACAGGCATGCACTAACATGCCCAGCTAATTTTTTTTTTTTTTTAATTGTAGAGATGAGGTCTCACCAAGTTACCCGGGCTTGTCTCAAACTCACACACTCAGGCAATCCACTCGCCTTGGCCTCCCAAAGTACTGGGATTACAGGCTGAGCCACCAAGCCCAGCCTGTATATCTTCTTCAGAGAAATGACTGGGAAGCATTTTGTGCTGTGAAATACCAGGTGAATGCCAAGTGCCCACAGAAAGATGAAGTGGGCTGTGGCCCTCCAGGGTATCTTCTGGGCCATGGCCCTCATGAGGGAAAATTTCTGGGAGTAAAATCAAAATTGAGCTGGACAGGGATACAGGAAAAGAAAGACAAGACGCAGGCCAACACAGGGAAGGAGGGCAGAGCCAGGACTCCTGATGGTGAGCTCCCACGTTTTACGGTACACAAAAACAAAGAGTTTGAGCTTAAGTTTTTCTGAATCTTACTTTATCAGGAAAAGCAATCTGATTTTAAAATAATAGACAAAAATTTAAGGTAAAAATCGTATACAAAGTTATTATATAAGAAAGAAGGCCAGGCACAGTGACTCACGCCTATAATCCCAACACTGGGAGGCCTAGGTAGGAGGATCACTTGAGCCTAGGAGCTGGGCAACATAGTGAGACCCCATTTCTGTAAAAAACAATAATAATAAATGGACTGGGTTCGGTGGCTCAGCCTGTAAGCCCAGCACTTTGGGTGGCCGAGGCAAGTGGATTGCCTGAGCCCGTGGGTTCGAGACCTACCTGGGCAACTTGGCGAGACCTAATCTCTACAACAAATCAAAAAAAATTAGCCAGGTGTGGTGGCACGTGCCTGTATCTTTTCTGGCTACTTGGAAGGCTGAAGCGGAAGGATCACTGGAGCCCAGCAGGTAGAGGCTGCGGTGGCCGGGAGTGTGCCACTGCACTCCAGTCTGGGTGACAGAGACTCCAACTCAAATAATAATAATAATAATAATAATAATAGTAATAATAATGAATGAATGAATTAACCTTGTCTATAAAAAATAATAATAAATGAATGAATTAACCTCATCTATTAAAAAAGAATGAATGAATGAAGAGAATACATAAAATAACATCCTTATAAACTATAAGAGCATGCTAGAAAGACTTGCCCACATAACAGAACCAAACTAACCCAGTACTTGGAAGGCTGAGACAGAAGGATCTCCTGAGCCCAGCAGGTCAAGGCTGCAGTGGCCGTGAGCATGCCACTGCACTCCAACTCAAAAAGAAAAATATATATATATATAAAGCATGGGAAAATAGCATAAATCAAAATTAGAAAAACTTAGATCAGGTGTGGTGGCTCACACTGTAGTCCCAACACTTTGAAAGGCAGAGGTAAGAGGATTGCCTGAGTCCAGGTTTTGAGACCAGTCTTGACAATTTGGTAAGACCTCGTCTTTACAATAGATCAAGAAATTAACAGACATGGTGGCCCATGCCTGTGGTTCCAGCTACTTGGAAGGCTGAGGCGGAAGGATCACCTGAGCCCAGCAGGTCAAAGCTGCAGTGGCGTGAATGTGCCACTGCACTCCAGCCTGGGTGATAGAGTGAGACTTCAATTAAACAAAAAAAAAGAAAAATTCAGAAATAAGGGGACAGAACTCAGAAAAGAATGAGAAATAGAAAATTATTCCAGAAGTAAAGGCTAAATTAGAAGAGATATAGGAGGAGGCCAGGCATGGTGGCTCATGCCTCTAATCTTAGCATTTGGGGAGGCTGAGCAGGAGAATTACTTGAGGCCAGGAGTTTGAAGTTTGAGACCAACCTGGGCAACATAGCAAGACCCCCATCTCCACAAAATTGTTTATTTTTTTATTTTGCATTTTTGAGTTGGAGTCTCACTCTGTCATCCAGGCTGAAGTGCAGTGGCACACTCATGACCACTGCAGCCTCAACCACCTGGGTTCAGGTGATCCTTCTGCCTCAGCCTTCCAAGTAGCTGGTAATACAGGCATGAACCACCACGCCTGGCTACACAAAAGATTTTAAAAATTAGTCAGGCATGGTGGCACACCTCAGCTACTTGGGAGGCTGAGGTGGGAGGATCACTTAAGCCCAGAATTTTGAGGTTGCAGAGAGCTATGATCACACCACTGGGTGACAGAAGGAGACTCTGTCTCAAAAAAAAAAGAAAAAAAATACAAGAGCAAATAAATGGCAAAGGTAATTCCTCAAGAAAGAGCGTGTGAAAAGGGAAAATTTTCCAAAGCAAAAAAATGAAGCGATAAAAGGGTTTTGAGAAAAAAAATGAAGATCATACCCCACATCTTTAAATTAAAATTTTTTTAAAAAGCAGAAAATTTGATTATCAGACTTTTCAACAGTAATGAGTCATGCAGAAGAAAAAGGAACAACATGTTTAAAATACTTAAGGAAAGAAAGTATAAGCCAAGGATTTACCAGGAAAACTGGCTGTCACATTTACACAAGGACTTGTACACAAAAGTTCATAGCAACTTTTGTAACCAAAAGCTGGAAATAATTACATGTCCATCAGCAGGTAAATGGATAAACAAATCTTGATAAATCCAGACTTCAGAAATACAGCCCAGCAATAAAAAGAAATGACTTGTTACACAATAAGATAAATTTAAAAACAATTTTGCTGAGTGGAAAAGGACAAAAGACTACATGCCATGATTCCACTGTTCAAAAATCTAGAAAATGGACCGGGCATGGTGGCTCACACCTGTAATCCCAGCACTTTGGAGGAGGAGGTGAGAGGATTGCCTGAGCCCAGGGGTTCAAGAACAGCTTAGGCAACTTGGCAAGACCTTATCTCTGCAAGTGGTGCCATGCGCCTGTAGTTCAAACTATTGGAAGGCTGTGGTGGAAGGATTGCCTGAACCCAGAAGCTCAAGGTTGCGATAGCCATTATTGTGTCACTGCACTGCAGCCTGGGCAACCAAATGAGACTTCAACTCTAAAATAAAATAAAATAAAATCTGGAAAATGCAAACTGTAGTGAGCAGCCTGTGGTTGCCAAGTTTAGGGTGGTACAGGATGGAGAGATGGATTACACAGGAGCCCGAGGAAACCTTGGAAGTTATGGACACATTTCTTATCTTGATTTAGGTGATGCTTCTACAGGGTATGCCTATGTTCAGATTCATCAAATCATGCACTTTACACGCAGTTAGTGTCAATTTTACAGTATCAAAGCTGTTTTCAGAATTAACTTTGGAGTATTAAGAATACAAACTGAGCCGGGCTTGGTGGCTCAGCCTGTAATCCCGCACCTTGGGAGGCTGAGGTGAGTGGATTGCCTGAGTCCACGGGTTCAAGACCCGCCTGGGCAACTTGGCGAGACCTCATCTCTACAATAAATCAAAAAATTAGCTGGGCATGGTAGTGCGCACCTGTAGTTCCGGCTACTTGGAAGGCTGAGGCGGAAGGATCGCTGGAGCCCAGCAGGTCGAGGCTGCAGTGGCCAGGAGCGGCCACTGCACTCCAGTCTGGGCGACAGAGTGAGACTCCAACTCAAAAAAAAAAGAATACAAACTGGTCAGGTGTAGTAGCTCACACCTGTAATCCCAGCACTTCAAGAGGCAGAGGCAAGAGGATTACCTGAGTCCAGGGGTTCAAAACCAGCCTGAACAACGAGACCTCATCTCTACAATAAGTCAAAAAATTAGTTAGGCATGGTGGCGCGCACCTGTGGTTCTGGCTTCTTGGCAGGTTGAGGCGGAAAGGTCACCTGAACCCAGCAGGTAGAGGCTGTGGTGACTGTGAACATGCCACTGCACTCCAGCCTGGGTGACAGAGTGAAAAATGTAGGTATATAAACTATTCTCAATATTTAAGAACTCCAGGACTGGTTTACAGGAGCCCTTCCTGTGATATTTACTAGAGAATACGCTTCAGACAACAGAAATGACTAGAAGGATTTCAGCATCAATATAGTTACTTGTAGAGAACAAAGACTAAATGATGGTTAACAAGTGGCATCTAGTAAGTCTGTAGCGGCCATATGCTTGTAAGGTAGAAGTCATACAACTAGTACAAACCGTGTGGGAAGGATGGGGAGGAGTGCATCTGCAAAAACTTTTAAAACTGTTTTTAGTAATCATACTGGCAGTTGTATTCTGAGACTATTTATGTAGTGAAATTAGGCATCCAGATTATAGTCGTGAAATAGTTTCTCACTAGCAGAAACCAGAGCAGTGACTGATTCCACATCTGAGGTAAAAAATATACATGATGAGCCTGGAACACCTTACTACACCAGAGAGGAAGGAATTATCAGCGCTGTACTTTGATATACTATGGTTATGTCATAGGAACCAACTTGAACAGGCAAATGCTGTCAAGATGAGCAGTTTGAATGTCAAAAATGAAAATAATTGTGATGAGCCTGAAACTCATCAGATACAAGGAAATCCACAAGTTCATAATGACTTTTAAAAGAAGACAATCAGTCATCTTTGGAGAATGACAGGGAACCAGTTCACAAAAGAATCAAGCATTTATCTGGCCTTTCCTTCTCACCTGTACCCCAGGTGACCAAGTAGTTAAGGAGGGGAACTGCCGTATCTGGAGTATTCCGTGTAATAAATGTCACAGGAATGATAAGAGAGCACACCACCTGTAGTCTTGCCAAGGGGATCACACCTGAGCCTCTCCAGTCTTGGCTCTTGCTGACGGTTTTCAGGAATTCAGAGGAACATAGTTAATTGAGTATGGAATATCAAAGTCCATGCTGAGAGGCCAGGCGCTGGTTTTTCAGCAGAAAAATGGTAAGGGGAAAAAAACATAGGAAGACTACAAATTAGGAGATGTGAAAAACTCCAAAAAACGGTGAATAGGCAAGACTAAACTATAGTCTCTAGAGATGCACATTTGGGGGGACAAAGTAGGGAAAGAAAGAAGGGACAGACTGGAAGTCAGGGCAGTGGTTACTTATGAGGGGGCTGTGATCAGGAAGGGACATGACGGCTTCTCAGGGAGGTGGCAGTGTGTGTTTCTTAATCTGGGGTGGAATAATTCATTAAGCCATATATTTGCTTTCTGAATTTGTTACCTCATAAAAGTCCCGATATGCCCTTCTTTCATGCGTTTGAAAAACATTCTATTTCTTAAATTCCTGAGAGTTTCTAATCCCTACTTTGTTTTATTTTATTTTTTGAGTTCTAATTCCTACTTCAAACGCAAACTGCAGAAAAGCGCACACACTGCTCGGGACCCTTGAAGGAGACTTGAGTGGCTAACCCTTGTTCATCGCGTCAGCCACCCTACACGATTCAGCCCTCTTACTGGAGAGGAAATGACAGGGGTCTGGAGTCTGCAGAAGCACAGCGTACCATTGCAGGGCGAAAGGGAAAGTCACCATGTGTCCCCGCTTTGCAGATTGGCTGCAATGCTGTCAGCTGGGCCCCTGCTGTGGTACCTGGAAGCCTCATCGACCAGCCCTCGGGGCAGAAGCCCAGTTACATCAAGAAGTTTGCATCTGGGGGCTGTGACAACCTCATCAGGCTGTGGAAGTAAGTGGGGGGTGTGGACTTCTCTTCCAGGGCACCCTTCTTCCCTCTGCCCCACCTACACAGCTCAGCCACCGTTCACATCCTTGTCACAAAGTCACCTTTCTTTTTTCCTCCTACCAGTAAAATACCGTTTTCAATCTGTCGGTATTAAACATCCTTTTTTTTTAAAAAGCCAGGCAGGCACAGTACCTCATGCCTGTAATCCCAGCACTTTGGGAGGCCTAGACAAGGTCGTAGGATGACTTGAGAGAGGAATTCAAGACCAGCCTGGGCGACACAGTGAGACCCCATCTATACAAAAAAAAATTAAAAATTAGCATGCACGGTGACATAGCACCTATAGTCCTAGCTACTCAGGAGGCCAAGGCAGAAGGATCACTTGAGCCCAGGATTCAAGGCTGCAGTGAGCTGTGATCACATCCCTGCACTCTAGCTTGAGTGACAGCCTTGTCTTAAATTTTTAAAAAGCCCCTTTTCAAGCACTTTTACTAGTCACCTAATTCCCAACTGTTGGAGCTGTGGAGAAATAGCACTTCCTATAGGGTTTTATGTCTCTTTTTTTTTTAGTTGGAATCTCACTCTGTGGCCCAGGCTAAAGCCTGTCTTGGCCTCCCAAAGTCCTGGGATTATAGGCATGAGCCACCACACCCAGTCCTTTCAGTTTTGGTTTGGTTTGGAGTCAAGGTCTCACTCTGTCACCCAGGCTGCAGTGCAGTGGCACAATCACAGCTCACCACAGACTCAACCTCCTGGGTTCAGGTGATCCTTCCACCTCAACCTCCTGGATAGGTGGGACTACAGGTGCAGCTAATTTTTAAAATTTTTTGTAGGGCCATGGTCTTGCTCTGTTGTCCAGGCTATTCTCAAACTCCTGGCCTCAAGCAGTCCTTCTGCCTCGGCTTCCTAAAGTCCTGGGATTGCAGGTGTGAGCCTGGCCTTTCTAGAGAATGTCTTTACAGCTGTGGTAAACTGCATAAAATTCTACAGACTCAGTGAATGAATAAGAAAGGTGGAATTACTTCTTTACCTCCGCAGAGTTTATTGGATAGAGGAAGAATAGGGGTATGGGAAGGGCACTTGGACCTGTAGTCCCGGCTGCTTGGAAGGCTGAGGCGGAAGGATCACCGGAGCCCAGCAGGTCGACGCAGGGGTGGCCGTGCGTGTGCCATGGCACTCTGGTCTGGGCGACAGAGTGAGACTCCACCTCAAAAAAAGGGAAAGGCACTTGGGCCACTCCCTGCTGCATTCCCCCTCTGCTTTCCCACTAGAGAGGAGGAGGATGGCCAGTGGAAGGAGGAGCAGAAGCTGGAAGCACACAGTGACTGGGTTCGTGACGTGGCCTGGGCCCCCTCCATCGGCCTGCCCACCAGCACCATTGCCAGCTGCTCCCAGGTCAGCCCAGGGCCCTGAGAGCACCCATGTCGTTTGGTCTTGAGGATGGCCCATCAGCCCTGAGAGTCTCCTTGGTGGAAAAATCTCTTGGAAGACAAGGCAAAACAACTGGTACCTTTGGACCAGTGCAGGGATAGAAAGGAGCACGTGGAACCAGGCCTCCGTGTGGTCTTGGTCAGAAACCACAGTGGTTCACCTCCCTGAGATGATTACACTAAACCAGCGCCAAGAGGAGGGCCAGGGCAACCTCTTCCAGGTCTCCTCCCAGTGTGGAAACTTTTCTGTCTTCTTAATAAATCCTACTTTAAAAAAAAAAAAGAGTAGGGCCAAGTTCAGGACCAGTTTTCCCTCCCAACCCTTGTGTGGATAGGGAACAGGCACCCAGGTGCAGCTCTGAGAGTGTTCTCAGGTAAGGGTCTGGTGAGATGGGAGATTCCAAGACACCTACCCAGACAGAAGGTGTTAGTTATGTGCCACCACCCTAGAGAGAGTTGAGCCAGGCCTTTACATCATTTGACCCTTTTTTGAATGGCTCTGAATTTGAGATTTTTGTGATTTTTTTTTTTTATGTCTTTTCTCATTTGCTGAGCTTCGTTTCTAGACAGCATGCCCATTCGGTTGAGAAAATATAGACAGCTGAAAGAAGTGACTTGGCAGGTATGAGGAAGACCCCAGACAAAAGAGTCAGCAGGGCAGACAGAGTCGATATCCGAAACAGGATGAGAAGAACCTGGCTGACTTCACCAGTGTGAAGTGTGTTCCTGGGGGAAAGGGACAGAAGCAAAGGTGCTGGGCTAGAAGTTGGTCATAATGCTGTGGACACCCTGGAGGTCCTGTCCTGGCTACCCTCGGCTTCAAGTTACCCACCCTGTTCCTGCGGGAAGGTCCAGTGTGACTCCAGACTGGGGGGGCCACAGATGCACAATGCCTGCCCTGCATCCCTGACGCTAGCCTGTCTTTGCCTAGGATGGCCGCGTGTTCATTTGGACCTGTGATGACGCCTCGGGCAACACGTGGTCCCCCAAATTGCTGCACAAGTTCAGTGACGTCGTGTGGCATGTGAGCTGGTCCATCACAGCCAACATTCTAGCTGTCTCTGGTGGGGACAATAAGGTATGCCCCGGTCCAATGGCACAGCAGGCGGGGCCCTGTCGGTCTTCACCCCACCCACTAGCAAGCACAGTTGCTATTCCCACCCAATCACAGGCTTGGAAGGAGCCTTCTTGAGGGCTGCGTTTTGAGCGTGTCTCTTCATTAACATGGTTAAGTCTCACAACCCCCTGAGGTCGTATATCCCCTCTCACAGGTGAAGAAGGAAGCTAACAGAGGCGATTGACTTGCTTAGGGGTCACAAAGCTACTAGGTGCCAGAGCTGGTCAGGTCCGTCACCCTAACTATTTGGTCGCCTCATTACTATAGTGACGTTCAGTTGGCTCTGAACCTAAGAAAAAGAATCCATAGGCAAAAGCAAGAAGATCAGGAGGTTTTTGTCCAAAACACTTAAAAGGCATGTTTTTTAAAATCAGTGCAACTTATGAGTACTTATTATGTACCCGCTGTGTACCTCCTACCTCTTACTGCTGTGCCATGAGCCACACAGGGAAAGGTAAAACATGGAGCCAGAGTGGCCACTGGAAAACTTAGTAAAGCAAAGACCAGCACAGGGCGGGGTAGGAAGAAACTGAGGGCTGGTGGGGCCCTGACCTAGTCACACCTCAGAAGCAGAGCACATGTGCTTGGAAAAGCAGCATGGCCGCTCTGTGTGGAAACTACCTATAAAGGTAGGTCTTCTTGGCCTTACAGGCTAGACTATGGCTGGTTACTTCTTAACTGTGGTAAAATACACATAACATAAAATGATCTTGACCATTTTTAACTATACAGTTCCAGAGTGCTAAACACATCCACATTGTTGTGTGGCTGATTTCCGAACACTTTGCAGCGTGCAAAACTAGAACTCTGTACCCGCGAAATGATAACCACCCATTCCCCCTCCCCTCAGCTCCTGGCAACCACCAGCTTCTGCTCTCTGTCTCTGTGAACTTAACTACTATGGGTACCTCATATAAGTGGAACCCTACAGTTTCCGACCTTCTGTGACTGGCTTATAGCACTTAGCATAATGTTCCCAAGGTCCATCCATGTGGTGCCATGCTAGAATTTCCTTCGCTTTAAAACTAAGTAATAACCCCACGGTGTGAATAGACCACACTTTGTTTATCCATTCGTCCATCAGTGAACATCTAGGTTGCATCTACCTCTTAGCTCTTGGGGGTAGTGCTACTCTGAATGTGGGTATACACTACCTTCTGGCTTAGGCCCCTTTCAGCTACAGTAGTCCCAGAAAATCCGGTGGGCCTCATCTCAAAGCTACAGAATTTTGGAGCTAGAATGGCTCTCGAGGGGCAAAACCCAACTTGTATATCTACAGGGTGCCAGAGTCAGGACTGGAACCCAGGTTTGATAGCACCCAGGACAGACCAAGGGACTCAGTTTGCCTCAAGCAGGCCTGCAGTGATTGTGACAAGGCCGTAAGCAAGGGCCTGGTTGGGCCTCCCGTGTTTGGGGTCTGTTGTCACGGTCCTTTTAGGTTTCCTACTCTCACCTTCCTTATCGGCCTGTTTCCTATTGCTGTCTCCACAGCTCCCCTTTGCTGAGGGACTTTATATGCTCTTATTCCCAGAGCATTCTGCGCAGTGTGCTTAGTGAATAAAACCTGCCCAAAAAGCAGTTCTTAAAATCATTACCTTCATCTTTTCATCGAATTAATGCATGTGCGTAGGTTTATGAGATTACGGGTTTTTTTGCGATGCAGTCTCCTAATTTTCACTCTCCTGGGGCAGACCTTTTCAGCTCTGAGCTATTCTGCAGTTTCCTGTAGAGTGTAGAACCCCATCCTATTGGTCTTCTCCTACCACGGTGGGTCTCAAACATTGGATTGCTGAACTCGTTAAGACAGATTGTCCACCCCACCCGCAGAGCTTCTGAAGCCGTGAGTGCAGAGCCCAAGAATCTGCCATTTAGCAAGCTCCCAGGAAATGGGGTGCCCTGGCCTGGAACCCTGCCTTCAGAGCCCCCTCCTGCCGCCCAGTCCTCCCCCTGCGGCTATATCAGCTCGGTTCGACAACAGCCCCAGTTCACGTTCTCATTACCCACTGCTGCCGCGGCTCCTGGTCCTCTTCTCTTGGTCTCTGGGAGTTTTTGTTCCTTTACTGATTGTCATGGGGTTTTGTGGGGGGACAGAGAAAGTGCTCTGTTTACCCACAAGCCTCTGGGCAGCAGTTCTTGAGGGGAAGGCGGCTCGGTGAGAGGACCCGGGGGAGGACGGCAGCAGAGGGAAGGGCGCAGACCTGTGGCAGCTGTGTGTGAACTGACTTGCAGGTGACGCTGTGGAAGGAGTCGGTTGACGGGCAGTGGGTGTGCATCAGTGACGTCAACAAGGGCCAGGGCTCCGTGTCAGCCTCAGTCGCAGAGGGACAGCAGAATGAGCAGTGACCGGCCAGGGGGCCTGGCTCCCCACCTGCCAGCTCCAGGACTGCGCCTTCCTGGGCCAGCTGGCCCCACAGCTGCAGAGAGCTCCTGCCTCGAACAAGATCATCTTCCCAGGAAGGCTACAGATGCAACCACAGATTGACCATCTGCCTTCACATGATCTGATAGGGTTTGTAACTTACTGTCTAGCTGAGAGCACTCATGCTATGAGGAAGAAACTACAAATGATCTTCACGTCTATTATTTTAAGATGTTTTGGGCCATTTTTATGTACCTTGGGTTCAGGTGTTACTTTGGGGGGTTTTGTTTCAAAGCGATCGAATAAAATCATATTGCTTATAATTCTTGCCCCATTATCCTAACCCCCCCCGAAGCTCAGTTTGAGTCTTGGTCAGTGGACAGCATTCCTGAAGGCCCAGGTCCTGTAGGCCTGGCTGAATCCCACCCACAAAGCTGGCCTGTCACTATGTGAGTATCTTTGGGATTCAGTTTACACTGAAGGCACGGGACAGAGCGCTGCAAAGGAACGCTGGATCAGCCATCGGGACTGCAGCCCTGGCTCTGCTACTCGCCATCTCTGGGTACACAGCCTCTTCTATGGGATGGGACTAATAAAGTCTGCCCTACAGAATGGCTGCAAGACTCCAGTGAGCTCATGCATATGGTCACCCACACAATGCCATGCAACTGCAAGGTGGTATCGCCCAAACACAGTCAAAGAGGGTGGCCTGGAGAGTGGGCGTGGTGTTCAGTTCATCGATCCTTTTGGGGAAAGGAGGGGCCTGTGATAGGAGACCACAGTTCGGGTCCTAGGTGATGCCGAACTAGGAATCGCCTGTCAGCAGAGGCCCTGCAACCCTCACCTACACCAACAGTGACAAGAGCTACCACTTACTCAGACCCGCTGTGAGCCAGGCACACACGTAGATCTTTAGAATTTTTGCACATTAACTCATTTCAGTAACACAGCAGACCTGTGTCTATGTAGATCCCCAATTCACTGATGAGGAAACTGGCAGGGTAGAAGCCCTGCCCGGAATTGTCCACTGCCTAGTGGTGAAGCCAGTGTTTGAGCTCTGATCATCTCAACTGGAGTTCGTGCTCCCCACTGTAGAATCAGCTGTAATCCCAGGGCAGTTCTCACACCAGATCTTGGTATGAATGTCCCTAGATACAAGGTCAGGCCACTTGCCTCAGACCCGTTCTATCATACTACATACAATGGAAAAAAGTAAAACTGCTTTGGTTGAAGTAAGAATATAAGGTTGGGCACAGTGGCTCACACCTGTAATCCCAGCACTTTGGGAGCCCAAGGCAAGAGGAACCCCTGAGCCCAGGAGTTTGAGATCAGCCTAGGCAACATAGCAAGACCTTGTTTCTACAATAAACTTAAAACTTAGCCTGGTGTGATGGCATGTGCCTATAGTCCCAGCTACTTGGAAGGCTGAGGCAGAAGGATAGCCTGAGTCCAGCAGGTTGAGGCTGCAGTAGCCATGATTATGCCCCTACACTCTAGCCTGGGCAACAGAGTGAGACTCCGACTCAAAAGAATATAGAGGCTACAGCCCAGCACACTCAGCCTCCCAAGCCATTCCACAAAAATCTAAGCTCTCAGAGAACAATATGGAAACTGCTGCTTCCTGACTTCGTAGCTATTCAGATAAGAAAGGAAGGCACCTTTGCGTGTACTTGTCAGTGTACACAGACTACACTGAATTCCGGTTAGCCATCCAGACATCTCAGCCTTCCCTAATGGGGTCTGTGCTCAAGGATGGGCCTGGGCTTCCTCATGCCTGCTACTGTCACTGGATGAATCCTGAAAAGGGACTAGTCCCATTCTCACAGGGGTTGGTGATAGATCAGTGGGTTCCTGGCCAGGTGCTCTATTTGTAACTCTCACCGCTGAGGATTAGTTAGGGTGGGAGGGGCGGTGTAGATGAAAGTACAACCATAGCAGTTTATGCTTAGAGTGGTAACATTAAACAGATCAACTGCCGCAAAACAGGCTAGACAAGTGAAAGTACCACGTGTTAATCTTCCAGAGTAGTTGCCAAACCCAAATGAGATAATAAGGGAAATTTAAAAGGCATAGAATTCTGGTTAGGGCAAGGTGGCAGTAGTAGCCACGATGTTTTTTAAACCTTTCACAAAAACAACAACCAGCATAGGAAAAAAGACCTCACAGACAATATTTTCATTAAGATGGTCCCTCACACCCTAGAATATGAAGTTGGGCCAAAGCCTTCACAGCCACAGTATCTGTGGGATCAGGAAAGAGTAGAAAAGGGGGAGTTTTATGATCCTAAAAGCCAGGGAACCCAAAGATTGCCACCAGATATCCATTCTGAAGACTCAGTCATTCAATGTGAGAACAACTGGCGAAACAAGATTCACAGGCTTTCATTTACAGGTGAGCGCAAAACACTGGGGAGATAGCCACTTGTGCACATGAAGAGTTAACATTACAATAATTTTCCTCACCCCATAAACAGCCAGGGAACCATACAAAACACAGGAAACAACTGCTCTTGGACACAAGATAACAGGCAGTCTCTGGGAAAAGGAAAACAAATCAGGTTGGCACCACGAATGCTCCAAATCACTGCCTGGAGGCAGTTCCTGGGCCAAAGGGTAGGGAGATAGACTTCAGAGTCTAGAGGTCACACAGAGTTGAAGAGACAGATCAGAGCTCAGGAAAACCCAAGCAGCTAGAGAGAGCTTCAGGGGCAGAGTGAGAGAGAGAAGGGCGCTACGCAGAGCAGGCTCCTGAGGACTGTAGGAGGGTCTCCTGCAGTCTGTGGCCAAATACTGATCTGCATATATGAAGATAGCAGTCTACATGGTCAGAAAGTAATAGACCAGACAATTGCAGGAACTCACATGGAGGTAAGAATAGTTCATGCTCTCAACCACCAGAATGGAATAACTTCATAATACACAGGTCATTGAGTAGAGTCCTAAGAAAGCTCTGGAGTAAAGGCTACTTTGGACCTTAAAAACAAGCCTTGAAGGGCCAAATTAATCGAGTCATTTTACTCTGTACCCGATCAAAGTCCAACACACTTTAAAGAAATCCAACAAAATCCACTTGACAACATAAAATTCACAATGTCCAGCATCAAATTCAAAATTACCAGGTATGCAAAGAAGCAGGAAAATATTACAACAGAGCAAGAAAAAAAATTAATAGAAATAGGCCCAGAAATGATAGACACTATGGGATTAGCAGATAAAGGCTTTGAAAACTGCTATTATAAATATAATCAATTATGTAGAGAAAAATGAACATAATGAGAGATACAAAAAAAGATGCAAGTGGAATTTCTAGAAATGAAAATTTTAATATCCAAAACAAAAAAATACCTTGGATGGAAGTAAAAGCAGATTCAGCACTGCAGTAGAAAAGATCAGTGGATCTGATGACAGGAATAGAAACTATACAAACCAAAGAACACAGAGAAAAAGGGACTTAAAAAAAAAAAAAAAACGAACCAAGCAAGGCTAGGCCTGGTGATGCATGCCTGTAAATCCCAGCACTTTGGGTGACTGAGGTGGGTGGATTCCAGCCTGGGCAACATAGCAAGACCTCATCTCTTAAAAAAAAAAAAGTGCATGCCAGTAGTACCGGCTACTTGGAAGGCTGAGGCGGAAGGATCGACAGAGCCCAGCAGGTCAAGGCTGCAGTGGCCAGGAGTGGCCACTGTACTCCAGCCTGGGCGACAGAGTGAGACTCCAATTCAAAAAAATAAAAAATAAAAAAAAAGGCCAGGCGTGGTGGCACAAGCCTGTAACAAATCCCAGCACTTTGGGAGGCAAAGGTAAGGGGACTGCCTGAGCCCACAGGTTCCAAAACAGCCTGGGCAACTTGGCGAGACTTCATCTCTACAATAAATCAAAAAAATTAGCCGGGCGTGGTGGCGCACGCCTGTAGTTCCAGCTACTTGGAAAGCTGAGGCGGAAGAATCGCCAGAGCCCAGTAGGTTGAGGCTGCAGTGGCCGGGAGTGTGCCACTGCACTCCAGTCTGAGCGACAGAGTGAGACTCCAACTCAAAAAGAAAAAGAAAAAGAAAAAGAAAAGCAAGCAACTGTGGCCTGTGGGACAATATGTGTAAGTTGGATTCCCAGGATGTAAGGGAAGAGGAGAGGTAAATAACAGACAAAATCTCCAAATTGGATTAAGACTATAATCCTATAGATCCAAGACAGCCCCAAGCAGAAGAAACACTAAAATACATACATTCATCATAATATGCTTTCGTTTTTTTTTAAAGCATCAGAGCTGCCACAAAAAGACATGATATACAGAGAAACAAATATAAGAATGGCACCCAGCTTCTCGTCAGTAAGTCCACAAACCATAAGAAAACAAACATCAGCCAGGCTCAGTGGCTCAGCCTGTAATCCCACCACTTTGGGAGGCCAAGGTGAGTGGATTGCCTGAGACCCGCCTGGGCAACTTGGTGAGACCTCATCTCTACAATA
>NW_007248414.1:1099359-1112285 GCF_000164805.1 Carlito syrichta
GTTGTGTTTTTTTTTTTTTTCCTCTTAGGATTGTCCTGGCTATTCAGGCTCCTTTTTGCTTCCATGTGAATTTTAGGATTATTTTTTCTAATCCTGTGAAAAATAATGTTGGTAGTTTGATAGGGATTGCATTGAATCTGTAGATTACTTTAGGTAGTATGGTCATTATAATAGTGTTGATTCTTCCATTCTGTGAGCATGGGATGTTTCTCCCTTCGTTTGTGTCCTCTGTGCTTTATTTCATCAGTGATTTATAGTTCTCCTTGTAGAGGTCTTTCACCTCCTTAGTTAAATATTGTGAAAAAAAAAAAAGATATATATATATCTTTTTTTTTTTTTTAGTTTGAGTCTCACTCTCTCACTCCAGCTGGAGTGCAGTGTTGCTCCAGTGGAGTGCTGGGTTCAGGTGATCCTTCTGCCTCAGCCTTCCAAGTAGCTGGAACTACAGGCATGCACCACCACACCCGGCTAATGTTTTTGATTTATTATAGAAATGAGGTCTTGTCAAGAGTTGTACAGACTGATCTTAACCCCATGGGCAAAGGCAATCCTCTCACCTTGGCCTCCCAAAGTGCTGGGATTATAGGTGTGATCTGCCGCACCTAGTGTGAAAATACTTTTTTAAATGAGGGTAAAATAAAGAATTTTCAAACAAGTGCTGAAAAAAATTGATTACCAGAAGAACTGCATTACAGGAAATGTCAAAAGGAAGTTTCCTTCAGGTAGAAGGAGAATAACACCAGCTGCAAATCTGGACCTCCACCAAGGCATAAGAAACACCATCATAGCAAACGTCTGAGTAAATATGAGACTGCTTATTTCTTCAATATCTCTAAAAATACTATTTAAAGTGCATTGTGCTAGGTGTGGTGGCTCACACCTGTAATTCCAGCACTTTGGGAGACAGAGGCTAGAGGACTGTCTGAGCTCAGGGATTCGAGACCAGCCCGGGCAACATGGCGAGACCCTAGAGCAACCTCTAAGGGAACAAAACAGTGCAGTATAGCTAATAAGCCAACGGTGAAGACACCATGGCGTCATCAAAAACCCTCTAAATGTGGGCATGAAAACAAGGGAAAAAGGAACAAAGGACAGATGGGACAATGGAAAAACCAGTGACATTAAATAAAGGCTGGAGTGATGTGCCAGTGTTGCTGTTTTTGTTTTGGTAAATATACCATGGTTACATAAGATGTTAACATTAGTAGAAACTGAGTCAAGAGTATTCAGAGAGAGAGAGAGAATGTGTGTGTATCATCCATATGTTCATATTTTCTGCAGGAAGCACACATTTTATAATCAGAAAAGAATCACCTCAGACACTTGTTTAAACACAGATGCTGGGGCCCCACTCCAGACCTACTGGATGAGGTTTTAAAAACCTGCGTTCTTGGCTGGTCAGAGTGGTCCACACCTGTAATCCCAGCACTTTGAGAGGCTGAGGTAGGAGGATTGCTTGAGCCCAGGAGTTCAAAACCTGCCTAGGCAACATAGTGAGACCTCATCTCTACAAAAAATAAATAAATAAATTAGCTGGGTGTGGTGATGTACACCTGTGGTCCCAGCTACTTGGGAGGCTGAGAAGGGAGGATTGCCTGAGCCCAGAAGGCCAAGGCTGTGGTAAGCCAGATCATGCCACTGCACTCCAGCCTGGGCAAGAGTGAGACCCCGACTCAAAACAAAATAAATTTTCATTATTATTATTATTATTTTAGTTAGAGTCCCACTCTGTCGCTCAGGTTGGAGTGCAGTGGTGCATTCCAGCTCACCACAGCCTTGACCTCCTGGGCTCAGGCGATCCTCCTACCTCAGCCTCCCAAGTAGCTGGGTCTACAGACTTGCACCACCACGCCTGGGTAATTTTTTTTTTTTTTTTGTAGAGATGAGGTCTCATTGTGTTGCCCAAGCTGGTTTCGAACTCCTGGGCTCAAGCGATCCTCCCACCTCTGCCTCAGAGTCTTGAGATTACAGGCGTGAGCCAACATGCCCAGCCAGAAAACCCCTGCATTCTTATAATAAACTTTCCCCGTCAATCCCATGCAACTGAGATTAGATGACCCTAAGACCTCACCCAACTCTGAAATCCTATGGCTCTCAGTGGCCCCTAAACGAAAAGGCTGGATTATCAGCAACTTTGTAAGAACAGTTTCAGTGGGTGGTGGTGGGGTGAGAGTCAAGTTCAAGAGTTCTGAGGGGCCAGTACACAGTCAAGAGGAGGACGTAGGGAAAAGGAAAGGAATTAAGCTTGGAGATGGCAACATGAGGGAAGGGTGGGATCAGTACTCAATGGACTTTCTAGGATTAGGGACCTGGATATATTTTATGGCTGAAAGCAGAAGCTATTGGAGAGCGACAGGTTGGACATAAAAAAGGGGCAAATTGTTGGGGCCGCAAGATGGCGGGAGACCAAGGAAGCCCCAGAGGCCTGGCTTGGACAGGAGGATAAGAGAGCATACAGCTAAGGTTAGGGAAGATTGAAGAGTGACACTCATGACCAGAACAACATGGTCTAGAACTGTAGCCATGAGCCATATATAGCTACTGAGCATTTGAAATGTGGCTAGTCTGGCCAGGTGCAGTGGCTCACATCTATAATCCCAGCACTTTGAGAAGTGGAGGCGAGAGGATTGCCTGAGCTCAAGGCTTCAAGACCAGCCTGGGCAACTTGGGAAGACCTCGTCTTTACAGCAAATCAAAAAGTTAGCCAGGCATGGTGGCATGCACCTGGGGCTCCTGCTACTTGGAAGGCTGAGGCGGAAGAATCACCTGAGCCCAGCAGGTCGGGGCTGCAGTGGCCATGAGCCAACCACTGCACTCCAGCCTAGGCGACAGAGGGAGACTCCGACTCAAAAAAAACCTTCTCTTAAAAAGAAAAAAGCTAGCAGGGCTCGGTGGCTCAGCCTGTAATCCCGCGCCTTTGGGAGGCTGAGGTGAGTGGATTGCCTGAGCCCGCGGCTGCGAGACCCGCCTGGGCAACTTGGCCAGACCTCATTTCTACAATAAATCAAAAAATCAGCCAGGCGTGGTAGCGTGCGCCTGTAATTCCGGCTACTCGGAAGCCTGAGGTGGAAGGATCACCGGAGCCCAGCAGGTTGAGGCCGCAGTGGCCGGGAGCGGCCACTGCACTCCAGTCTGGGCAACAGTGAGACTCCAACTCAAAAAAGAAAAGAAAGAAAAAAGCTGACAGTGACAGTAACTGAGACGCAGGCCTTTTGGGGCTGACACAGACACCATTATGAGCTTTTCATTTGTTTGCCCCCCCACCCCAAACCTTTCTTGTTAATAAAGCCAACTTCTCTTTTAAAAAAAGAAAAGAAAGAAAAAGAAATGTGGTTAGTCCGAATTGAAATGTACCATAAGAATAAACTAAAATACACACTGGATTGCAAAGGCTTAAGTATATTTTTAAAAATCAAATATTTCATTAATATTTTTTGTTGATTACATTTGAGCTGACAATATACTAGGTTAAACAAAATATAGTATTATTTTCAGTGTGGCTCTTGGGACATTTACAATTACATGAGCTTTTATTCCAGGCTATCATCGCAGGCCCACTTCATCTCACCATGCCCGCAGGTCCTGCACGTCTCACGAATTGAAGGTCTGTGGCAACCCAGCATCAAGCAGAGCTGTCGGCATCATTTTCCAATAGCACGTGCTCATTTCATGTTTCTGTTACATTTTGGTAATTCTCGCAATATTTCAAAACTTTTCATGATTATTACATCTGTAATGGTGATCTGTGTGTTACTACTGTAATTGTTTTTTGTTTTTTTTTTTTTTGAGTTGGAGTCTCACTCTGTCATCCAGACTGGAGTGTAGTGGCCACTCCCGGCCACCACAGCCTCGACCTGCTGGGCTCCAGCGATCCCTCCGCCTCAGCCTTCCGAGTAGCTGGAATTACAGGCATGCACTACCACGCCCGGCTGATTTTTTGATTTATTGTAGAGATGAGGTCTCGCTGCCCAGGCGGGTCTCGAACCCACGGGCTCAGGCAATCCACTTACCTCAGCCTCCCAAAGGCGCGGGATTACAGGCTGAGCCACCGAGCCCGGCTGTAATTGTTTTGAGACACCACAAACTGCCCCTATGGGACAGCAAACTTAATAAACGCTGTGGTCTGACTGCTTCACTAACCAGACATTCCTCTACCCCCCTCCTATCCATGGGTCTCCCCATTCCCTGACACACAACAATATTGAAATTAGTCCAGTTAATAACCCAACAGTGGCCTTCCCCCCACCTCGAATCAGCTTAATTGGAACTATGATGGCTTTTAAGTGTTCAAGTGAAAGAAAGTTGCACAGCTATCCCACCTTACATCAAAAACCAGAAATGATTAAGCTTAGTGAGGAAGACATGTTGAAAGCCAGGACAGACCAATAGCTAGGCCTCTTGCACCAGATAGTGAAATTATGAATGTAAAGAAAAAATTCTTTAAGGAAATTGGCCGAGTACAGTGGCTCATGCCCGTAATCCTAGAACTTTGGGAGACCAAGGTGGGAGAATTGCTTAGCCATGGAGTTCAAGACCAGACAGGACAATATAGTGAGATCTCATCTCTACAAAAATAAAAAAATAGCCAGGCATGGTGGTGCATGACTGTAGACCCAGCTACTTGGGAGACTGAGGTGGGAGGATTACCTGGACCCAGGATTTAAGGCACACTGAGCCAGGCTCACCACTGCACTCCAGCCTAGGTGACAGAGTAAGACTGACTAAAAAAAAAAAGTTCCTAAAGGAAATTAAAAGTGCTACTCCAGTGAACATACGAATGATAGGAAACAAAACAGCCTTATTGCTGGTAATGGAGAAAGTTCCAGTGGTCTGGATAGAAGATCAAGCCAGGCACAACATTCCCTTAAGCCAAAGCCTAATCCAGAGCAAGGCCCAACTCTCTTCAATTCTGCGAAGGCCGAGAGAGGCAAGGAAAGTGCAGAAGAAAAGTTGGAAGCTAGCAGAGGTGGCTCATGAGGTTTAGGAAGCTATTTCCGGAACATATAAGTGCAAGGTGAAGCAGCAAGTGCAGATGGAGAAGCTGCAGCAAGTCGTCCACAAGAGCAGCCGAGATCACTGAAGACGGAGGCTGCACTGGCCAACAGACGTCCAGTGCAGACGAACAGTCTTCTGGAAGAAGATGCCAGCTAGGACTTTCCCAGCTAGAGAGGAGAAGTCAACGCCTGGCTTCAAAGCTTCAAAGGGCAAGGCTGACCCTCTTGTGAGCAGCTGGCGACTTTAAGTCGACGCCAGTGCTCATGGGCCATTCTAAAAATCCCAGGGTCCTCAAAATTAGGCTAAATCCACCCAGCCTGTGCTCTATAAATGGAACAACAAAGCCTGGATGACAGCACATCTGTCTACAGCACGGTCTACTGAATATCTTAAGCCCGCTTAAATATTGAGACCGACTTCTCAGAAAAAAGGACTCCTTTCAAAATATTACTGCTCGCTGACAGCGCACCTGGTCATCCCAGAGCGCTGATGGAAATAGACAAGGAGAGGAGTGTTGTTTTCATGCCTGCTCACACGACACCCATTCTGCAGCCCGTGGATCAGGGGTCATTTGGATCTTCAAGTCTAATTATTTAAGGACTACATGTAAGACCATAGCTGCCATGGACAGTGGTTCCTCTGATGGAGCTGGGCAAGATAAACTGAACACCTCCTGGAAGGGAGTCACCATCCTAGATGCCATTAAGAGCGTACGTGATTCTTGGGAGGAGGTCAAAACAGCCACATGAACAGGAGTTTGGAAGAGGTCGATTCCAGCCCTCGTGGATGCCTTTGAGGGGCTCAAGACTTCGGTGCAGGAAGTCAGGGCAGATGTGGTGGGAATAGCAAGAGGTGATCCAGAAGTGGAGACTGCAGATGTGACGAGCTCCTGCAATTTCATGACCAAACTTTAAAGGGTGAGGAGTTGCTTTTTACGGATGAGCAGAGAAAGTGGTTTCTTGAGGTGGGATCCACTCCTGGTGAAGATGTTGGAATGACAACAGATAACTTGGAATAGCCCCTAAGCTTGGTTGATAAGGCAACAGCAGAGTTTGAGAGGATTGACACTAAATTTGAAGGTTCTGTGGGTAAAGTGCTATCAAGCAGCATCATGTGCTACAGAGAAATCTTTCATGAAAAGATATCATTGTTGTCTTATTTGCAGAAATTGCCACAGCCCAGCCTTCGGGAACCACCACCCTGGTCAGTCAGCAGCCATCAACCTGGAGGCGAGATCCTCCACTAGCACAAAGGTGACGGTTCCTGAAGGCTCAGGGGATCATTAGCGCTTTGTGGCGGTATTTTTAATTAGGTATGTACATTTTTTTTTTTGAGTTGGAGTCTCACTCTGTCGCCCAGACTGGAGTGCAGTGGCTGCTCCCGGCTACCGCAGCCTCCACCTGCTGGGCTCCAGCGATCCTTCCACCTCAGCTGTCCAAGTAGCTGGAATTACAGGCACACACTAGCACGCCCAGCTAATTTTTTGATTTAATGTAGAGATGAGGTCTCGCCAAGTTGCCCAACTGGGTCTCGAACCTGCGGGCTCAGGCAATCCACTCACCTCGGCCTCCCAAACCGCTGGGATCAGGCTGAGCCACAGAGCCCGGCCTATACATTGTTTTTTTTAGACATAATGCTGTTGCACATGTAACAGACTACTGCATAGTATAGACACAACTTTCATACACACTGAGATACCAAAAACTTAGTGTGATTCGCTTTATTCCTGTAGTTTAGAACTGAACCTGCAGTATTTCTGAGGTATACCTGTATATTTCTGTTGGAAAATGCTAATCTAGAAGTTACTAAATCAGAACTAAGAGAAAAAAGAGACTACACTAAAAAACCCTGTCCTAAAGAATAAAGCCTCTTTCCACAGCCCTAGAACCTCCCTCTTTCAGACTGTTTAGCCAAATTGATGGGAAAAAGTGCTCAAGCAACGAATTACCAGTACAAATAAAATTATAGGGGAAAGTGTATAATGCTAATTTGTTCTCAGACACCATTTACATATAGCAATTAATTCACAATGCTGAATCATCCTTGTGCATTCAGTAAGGCAGGCCCTCTAGAGACCAGCAGTGGGAAGCCACAAGCCACGGAGGAAACATGCTTCCTGAGCCCCTGCTGAGTTCCAAGAGAAAGAACAGGGTTTCGTCCCCGCCATCCAGGAGTTGCCAAATTGGTCTTGGTTATATCCAGACTTGAGAAGAATGAGGAGGAAAATGAGCCCGTTCTTTCCCAGGCCCTCAGTCTTCCTCCAAACTCATCCTGATTCCAACACATCTGTTTTCCAACCCACATCCATTTCCCTTCTGCAACTGTGAGGTGTTTTCTGGGTGCCTCCTCCCTCAGTGGTTCCTACAGCCATCAGATCTTCCTTCTTCGACTCTGTGTTATGTGGTTAGGAGGGCTTTCAACTCCCAGGCGCTTTCAACTCCCAGGCGACATTCAGCTCCCCAAAGATAACAGTAAGCAGTGGGTGTTTATTTGCCGGTGGTGTTATCTAAGATCAACATTGGCAGCTCCTGCCTCCAGAGGCCTCCAGGGTCAGCAGTAAGCAGAGGCTTCATGTCTCAGTACGTGCCTGGTCACCATAGTTGGGATTTTTCTATTTTGGGGTGTTTGGGTGGGGGAGGGGTTGGTGGCTGTGCGGGTTCCAGTCTTCCCTGAGGGCTCCAGATTTCTCTACCCTCTCTACCTTCACCCCATGGGCCCCAGGGCCAAAGGAGGCCCTCACTCAGGCGGCTAGCAGGGCCGTGAAGGTCCCCTAGTAACATCCTTCTGGGGCAGAAGGTAGGATTTCAGCCACCACAGTGAGCAGGTGGGTGGGCTGTTTTCAACAGGAGGTACTCAATCCTCCACATGACACTTGAGGATTCAGTCGAGCCAGCCTGTGTCTCCACGGTCCCGAGAGTTTCTACCAGGAGCCAGTCCACCCTGAAGCTGATCTTTAGAGTGGTCATCTGTTCATCAACTGTCCCACTGTCTCAATGTCTTCCTAGCTGGACATCCTGCCCCATTTCCATCCTGCTCTGAGGGCTGATACTCCTGGAATACCACGTTCATTATGGAGGCAGATGGCACATCAGAAAGAACACTGTACTAGGAATCAAGAAGCCTGGGTGGCAGTGCTGGCATTGAACCTGATGGCTGCATGGCTTTGGGGGAAGTGTGTTGTTTTTCTTCCAGTGCAGTAAAGGGTTCAGACTCCCAGGGTTTTAGAGTCTTTCCAACTCTTCCATTAATTCTATGGACCAGCTCTCCTCTGATCAAGACCCTTCAATGACCTCCCTCCTGCATATAAAGCCCAGACTTCCTGGGCTGGCAGCTTCCAAGGTTGACCATCACTTGATCCAACGCACCTTCTAGCCCTTTCGCCAGGAGTCCCATTGCCACCCTCCCCCGCGTCCCCAGCCTTCTCCTTACTGCCCCATTATACTCTGCCATCATACACCTTCCCCTCCGTTCTCATTCCTCTGCTTGCCAGGACGCCCTACCTTCAAAGCCCTGCCCCAAGCCCACCACACACTCCTCAGGGGAGTCTTTCCCGATATCCTAGCCTAGACCCCCACTGAGGGGAATTCCTCCTGTGAACTGCTCGGAATGCTGTGTAGGGGGCATCCAATTAGATGCACTCCAGAAAGCGAAGAATCCCTAGGGCTGATAGAAATGTGAAGCAATGACCTAGCTTGCAAGTCCTGTGGACCTGGTGTAAGAGTTGTCAGCTGTAGGATACGTCACAGGTTATAAAAAGCTTTCACACCCATCACCCCCCCACACCCTTAAAGGACTCTGAGGGCAGGCCCTAAAGCAAGGGAGATGATTCATGATCTGCCTCAGCCCGGTCCTGTCAGCTAGTGAAGACCTATGCTGGGATGAGGCGCAGGTCTTCTGCCTCCGCAAGATCTGTTTTGTGTCCCTCTCAGAACAGGCATCCATGAAACCATGGGAAGGTAAGGCAAGCCGCCATGTTAAGAAACATCAGGTCTAGCACAGGCATCTGTAGCACCCAGAAGAAATGACTAGAGTGTGGCCACTGTTTGGAATGACCTTTACCTCTGCTCCTTGGAGGGGACAGCATGTGCTGCTGCACCTCCCAGCTGTTTGCTCATCTGTGAAAAGGGACTCTCCTCCCAGGGGCTGTGGGGGATCACATGAGCCTGCCTCCCAGTGTGCTCCAGAGGGTTGTGGAAGCCAGACCAGCATCACGTCACAGAAACAGGGTGCTGAGGTGGGAGCAGCCTTGGAGATCTTCTGGTATCAACCATCTCTTTTACCCCAGGAGAAAGGGGAGGAAGCCAAGGCCACAGGGCACGAAGCCGGGCTCAGACCCCAGAGCCGCTCTCCTCCCACCCACCTACACTGGAGGCACACTCACTGCTGTTTTCCAGGGACAGCTGGAGCAGATGCATCACCCGAGCCAACCCAGCAATCTCTCAGGGCATTTGACCTCCACTGTTGATTTCCACCCAGAGGACACGAACGTTTCTAGTTCCCAAGGAATGTGAATCAGCCCCACGGAAGCCAGGCTGCCTCTGAGATGGGGTTGCTTGTTTAAAACAAACACCAGCCTTCCTATATAGGGACCAGACAGCCACCGGACACCAGCTCCGCCAGGAATCCCAGGTAGGTACCCTGTGTGTGTGGGTGTGTTTATGGGTTTCACTTACCTTGTGACTGCTGGCTGTTCACTCAACTTCTCGGGACCCATCCAGACGAAGGGGATGAGGGACAACCTAGGTCAGTCCGGCTGTTAGAGACCAAGCTTGGTTCCGGAGCTGCCCCCACACATGTCCTCTGGGGCCTTTGCTGGCTCAGCTTCATCAGCCCTTGTCTAAACACTTGGCGCAAGTTCCTCAGGGCTGAAACACAAGACATGGGGCCAATGCCCCAAACCCCCACATCAAGTCCTACTGCCATGCATTCTGTCCTGAACAGTCTTGGAAAAGCCAAACACATCCTTCCGTTTTCTTTCACCTTGGGGAGGTGCGGAGAGGAGAGGCCCTCTGTACTCAGCCACCATGACCCAGGTCACGACGCCCCCTCACCCTGTCTGCTGGGCTCCTACCTGAGCAAACTCTGAGGCACATGGAGGAGATGAGGCAGACTGCCCAGAGACCCTCTCTCCCCTAGGCCCATCTGTGCCCAACCCGGCTGAGGTCATGCTCTCCCTGGGGACTGTCTGCAGCCTGTTGCTCCTCAGCATGCTCTGGATGGACGTAGCCATGGCAGGCTCCAGCTTCCTGAGCCCTGAACACCAGAAAGTCCAGGTGAGACTCTCTACACAAAGCCTCACATACTGCCGCGTGCAGTGGCTCATGTCTGTAATCCCAGCACTTTGGGAGGCAGAGGCGAGAGGACTGCCCAAGTCCAGGGGTTCAAGACCAGCCTGGGTAACATGGCAAGACCTCGTCTCTACAATAAATTAAAAAGAAACTAGCTGGATGTGGTGGCACGCCTGTAGTTCCAGCTACTTGGGAGGCTGAGACAGAAGGATCCCCTGAGTTCAGCAGGTCAAGGCTGCACTCCAGCCTGGGTGACAGAGTGAGACTCCGACTCAAAAGAAAAAAAAAAGCCCCACATACTGACTGGGGTGTCTTGTCACGGCCCTGCCACTTAGCAACTAGTTATGTGACCTGGGGCAGCGACTCAACCCCTCTGGGCTTCAGTCTTCTCCCAGAGCATGAAGGAGGAGGACTTTGTTCTCACCTCACTCTGTTCCTGAAAGGATGGGGACTTTGGGTCCTAAAGAGAACGCCTCCCCTTTCCAGCAGAGAAAGGAGTCCAAGAAGCCACCAGCCAAACTGCAGCCCCGAGCTTTGGAAGGCTGGCTCCGCCCAGAAGAAGGAAGACAGGTGGAAGGGGCTGAGGATGAACTGGAGATCCGGGTCAGTACCTCTGCAGTTGTGTGCTTCTGTGGTGGCGAAGGGAGAGGGAGGGCAGGGAGAGATGGCTGTGAACAGGGACCGTCTTACAAGCTACTTGGAATTAGAAAATAGCAATGCAACAGCTGAGCTCTGCCCTGGGCTCTATGAGGCCTCTGCCCATTAAGAGAAAAATGTCTGGGAGAAGTCACTTTGCTACAACAAAACGGGATGTCAGGAGTCGCAGACAGAGGGAAAGGCACTAGAGATGCCAGGTGATTTCAAAGGCAGCCAGGAGATAGGGTGCCAAGACAGGAATTAACCCAGAATGAGCAGTCAGAGAGTCACAGACTGAAGATGTTTCTCTGTAGAAAACATTTTGACTTGGGGGCTTCCAGGACCTGAACTCGGGAGTGGACTGCTTTGACAGGGAGCCCTGGACAGGTAAGCCGGCTGCTTGCCAGGCTCTGGCACCAGCACTTGCTGGCCTCACCTGAAGACAAGGAGGGGCACTTCAGGTGGATTTTTGCTCTGACAAACCTTGCGTTGGGCCAGGGAAAGTTCGGAGGCGCTGCAAGGAGTGGGAGAAGGGAGTGAAGGGGTTTCACAGGGCTACCTTTGTAACCTTCCTGAAAGGTTCCTGTGGTTCAGGGAATGGTGGTGACAGCGTGTGCAGCTAAGCCAGGATTCCCCTGGGGCAGTATTCAGTCATGACAGCAATCCCACATGGTGCCTATGTGTGACTGCCTATGTGTGACCTCACCTCTAGCTGACATATCGCGGGATCTTTACAACCACCTGTCAAGTGAGCAGGGCTATGTTGTTATTCCCATTTCATAGACGAGGAACACAGGTTCAGAGAAGTGGACTCACTTGCTAAGTACTGCCGCCAGTGAGTGGCAGAGGTGGGACACTAGGCCAGGGCTGACCCAGATCCCAAGCCCTCCTCCTCACGGGTCTGGCGAACAGAGGACACAGGGGTCTCTTCCTGAGGAACAGCCAAAGCCTGGCCTACCTTGGCCACCCTCCAACTCACCATCCTCTTCTCCAGGCAAAGATGAATGCCAACCTCAGTCCCCCAAACCATGCTCTCTCTGCTCACCAGAGCCTGGGGTGTCCTCAGACCCTTCCTCCACACCCCAACCCGCGGGATGCTCATCTGAAAGTCCTGAAAACCCTTACACTAAAAACAGGAAACTTACGTGGTGCGATTGCCAGCTCCATGGTCAGTCATCCCAGCCAGAGGAACATCCCTGGCCCAGACAGGGAAGAGGTCCTGGGGGCTGACGACTTCAGGTAGAGCTGGGTTAAAGGGAAGTTTCCAGTTTCTGTGAAAGCTGGCCTTCAAAGACGTGACCCATCATGCCTCAGTCAGAACCAGAAGTCTGAAGGGCCAAGTAGGTATTGGGGCTGCAGAGTCTGGATGTGCCCGGCTACCAGAATCCTTCCCATCCCGGGCTTTCAACGGCCCTCAGATGCTTTTCTCCCAAAATCCAGTTTCAGAACAGAAAACCCTTGAGACCAAGTCCCACCCCTACTGAACAGATGGTTCCACTGAGGTCAAGAAGCTACATGAAGCCCATCTCCCAACCAGCCCCCACTACACAGTGCTTACCAGCCCAGCAATTTCTAGCTGGTGCTCATGTTGTTTCCTAAGACATCTGTCAGGTGACCAGACAACCCTGTATTAACCTCAGGGGTGGAAGAAGAGGTCTTTACTGAAGAGAGGTAACGGAAGGTCCAATATCCCTAAAATACTCAAGTCATTCTCCATTCACTCAACCTTCATAGTGAGATAAGGGGAGGGAGTTAAATTCCAAAAGGGAACAAGCAGCTATTTGTTGGGGGAATAACTTCTCTGAACCTGTTTTCTTATCAGTAGAATGGGATAATGATGGTACCTGCCTCATGGGAAGGCACTGAGGGCGCCAGCCAACTCCAGGTGTTTTTTTGTTTGTTTGTTTTGAGTTGGAGTCTCACTCGGTCGCCCAGACTGGAGGGCAGTGGCTCCAGCGATCCTTCCGCCTCAGCCTTCCAAGTAGCCGGAATTACAGGCATGCGCTA
>NW_007248414.1:1112635-1128207 GCF_000164805.1 Carlito syrichta
CTACTTGGAAGGCTGAGGCGGAAGAATCGCCGGAGCCCAGCAGATCGAGCCTGCGGTGGCTGGGAGCATACCATGGCACTCCAGTCTGGGCGACAGAGTGAGACTCCAACTCAAAAAATAATAATAATAATAGGGGTTTCAGAGCTGATAGATTGAAGAGTTCTGCATTGACCACCAACTCCCTCCGTGGCCTCTGGCAAAATCATACAACCTCTCTGGGCTTCTGCTGTGAGGAATAGATGGCCTAGGGACCTCATCCAGCACTAAGTCTCCTTCACTGACTTATTCAGACGTCTGAGTGACCAACATGGCCAGGCACTGAGGTAGCTACTAATGAAACAGAGACCTCTGTTCTTAAGGAGAGAACATCTTTGATGTGGTTGCAAACAGCGCTCTTTCCCATTTACCCAAAGGTTTGAGCACCAATAAATCATCTCAGAGAATGCCTACAAGAAAAAAAAGACAGGGACACACTCCCTGTAAAAGGGACGAAGCAGAGATTAGAAAGGACTTGGTTTAGAGCATCTTTCCAGGAACAGGTCAGCTTCTCCGTGATTTCCCACAGAACAAGGAGCATAGTTGAGAGGAAAAATATCTAGAAAAGAAAAAAAGGGGAGAAGAGGCTGGGTTTGGTGGCTCAGACTGTAATCCCAGCACTTTGGGAGCCCACGGGTTCGAGACCAGCCTGGGCAACTTGGCGAGACCTCGTCTCTTCAATAAATCAAAAATTAGCCGGTCATGGTAGCGTGCGCCTGTAGTTCTGGCTACTTGGAAGGCTGAGGCAGAAGGATCGCTGGAGCCCAGCGAGTTCACACTGGGGTGGCCATGAGTATGCCACTGCACTCCTGCCTGGGCAAGAAAGTGAGACTCCTACTCAAAAAAAGGGGGGTGGGGGGAGAAAAATTAAACGAGAAAGGAGATGTGGAGGAAGAAGAGGGACAGCTAGTGCTCCATGTGCTGGGTAGACCTATTGCCCCCCAGAAACCTCCATGCCAGGGCTTGAAGTTCTATCACTGGCAATTCAACCACCATTTGTCTTCAAAATTGCAAGGGAGGAAAATTTGTACTAGGGTACTGTCCAGCTTTTGTCAGCAACCCCCTTAGAGGCTAAGGCTAGGATACATGGACTGAGAATACAGTAAGTATCCACAAGATGGCGAGAGGGCAGGTCAGACATGGGCCTACGAGGGCAGACCAGAACCTGGCTGAGATGTCACGCCATGGTACCTGCTGGGCCCAGGGTCATGCTCCCTTACTAGAGAACATGAGAGCCAGAGCCCCCTCTGGGAAATGGGAATGTGGAAGTTCTGACACCTCCTGAGTCGAGTCCTCCCTGCCTTCCCTCCTAGTTCAATGCCCCCTTTGATGTTGGAGTCAAGTTGTCAGGGGCTCAGTACCAGCAGCACAGCCAGGCCCTGGGCAAGTTTCTTCAGGACATTCTTTGGGAAGAGGCCAAAGGTAAGTCTTTGCCTTTGTCAGGTTAATTCCGTTTCCTTGCAGTGCCAAATGTAAGCCCACCCTATGGGTGACATAAGAAAAATTTTCTTCCCCAACCACTGCCTCTCAAAGAGTTTCTAATTCCTCTTTCCCAAGTATCTGCCAGATGGGCTGGTATTGTGAATGGCTCAGAAGGGGAAGAGCATAGTCTTTGTATTCAAAGAACACTATACGTCCAAGAACTATACGTTAATCATCAGCAGGGTCCCAGTTGAGCATAACTATGCAAAAGCCCTGACTTTGGAAGCACACATCTGCAAGGCACTGTCCTCACCCACATGGTGACCCCTTCCTCCCCTGGTGGGCAGCACTCACCCTGCTGTGCAGATGAGAAAGCCGAAACTTGGAGCTATGAGGTGCCTTGCCCAAGGTCACAAAAGCCCACACTCAAATGCCTACTTCTGACTCCAGGGCCAATGCTCCCCACCCCACCCCCATGTCTCCATTATAACATACCATCTCCAGAATCAATGCAGTGGAAGAAAAGCCATCCTGCATGGTACTGGCAGGATGGCAGACCTGGGATTTTGACTTGACCTCTTGCTTTTCAGAGGCCTCGACTGACAAGTGATCACCCACAAGACTGGCTCACCTCCTGATTTTCCTCTCAGCTCTATCTTCCCAGGCTGAGAAGCTCTTCAATTTGCCTCTGCAACAACTCCCAATACTGTTGTGCTGTCTTAGGAGGTGAATAAATGCTCAAACCACATGCCAAATGTTCAAAATGGGAATTTATTTCAAAGAGGAAAATTTCACATTTCACTAAAAAAAAAAAAATCAATAAAAAAATTCTTGGTCTATGGTCAGTGGGAAGAGAAAAAGGGACATGCCTCAAGGCAGGTGTGCATGCTTAGAAAATCAAAATGAAACAACTCATTCAAGCAAATAAACCATTGTATGTATGTACTGTATTGAATGTGTGACAAGAGGTTTCTTAAGGAAGAGGAAGAAGAGGAGAGAAAGCGGGGAACAGCCAGGCATGGTGGCTCACACCTGTAATCCCAGCACTTTGGGAGGCCAAGGCAAGAAGATTGCCTGAGCCCAGGGGTTTGAGACCAGCCTGGACAAGTTGGTGAGACCTTGACTCTACAGTAAATAAAAGTAATTAGCTGGGCATGGTGGCACACACCTGTAGTTCCAGCTACTTGGAAGGCTGAGATGGAAGGATTGCCTAAGCCCAGCAGGTCAAGGCTGTGGTGGCTGTGAGCGTGCCACTGCACTTTAGCCTGGGTGACAGAGTGAGACTCCAACTCAAAAAAAAAAAAAAAAAAAAAAAAAGAAAGGGGGAATGGTGAAAGAGGAAGGAAAAGAAGAAGAATAAAGACCAGTTCCTTTAAATATTAGAGAATGACGGCAAAGTTGTAAGTCAGCAAGGGTAAAGAAACGTCAGATGACATAATCAGAGCCAACATCCACTCAAGATCAGTCAATGAGAGAATGATGGAACACTGCCAAAGAATGAATCTGAAGTTGACATAGCAAGGTGCCAAACTGTGGCTCTTAGGCACTGCTAGACAGGGCTGACATAACTACACTCTCCTTCCTACTCTCCCATACTGAAAAGGCCTGGCAGATGCCCCATGAGGCGAGGCTGGCCATGGCCTTGGTTACCTCACCAATACCAGGTAGGCGTCCCTGAACACTTCTCTCATCTCCAGCTCACAGCTGAAATGAGCCTTGAGCCTTGAGCCTCGCAACTTAATTCCAGTTAAGACACCAGTCTTCTGGGGAGGAAGGTCACGCATCAGTATGTCCACCTTATGGTAAACGTGTAAACAGATTTCTAGGTGCTAATGATGGATGGGACACATTACTAAGCAGGGGAGGCAAAGAACAAGGAGCACCAAAAATAAGCACTGCCCACTTGCTAATGCAGATATCTGAACCCTTATTAGAAATACGAAAGGAACCCTCTACAGAGAGCTGGGTAATGTCTACAACCTGGAAAACCCCTATCACAGAGGTCTCCAAGGGCCAAGTGTCTCCTTTAGTAAAATTCTGGCCACCTAGCACTCATGGCACTAGGACTGATCAGACGTAGCAGGCACACCAAAACCCAACTAACTGTCCTTCCTCATGGAGGAACTGTGTGTGGTCCTTGAACACACCACATTTGGGAACTTCTTAGAAATACAGAATCCTGGCTAGGCTTGGTGGCTCCACCCATAATCCTAGCACTTTTGGAAACCGAGGTAAGTGGATTGCCTGAGCCCGCGGGTTCGAGGCCAGCCGGGGCAACTTAGTGAGACCTTGTTTCTACAATAAAATTTTAAAAAACAAGCCGGGCATAATAATCCACGCCTGTAGTTCCGGCTACTCAGAAGGCTGAGGCAGAAGGATCACCAGAGCCCAGTAGTTCGACGCTGGGGTGGCCATGAGCGTGCCATGGCACTCCAGCCTGGACGATGGAAATAGACTCCAACTAAAAAAAAAAAAACACACAAAATAAATTTTAAAAAAACAGAATCTTGGACTGCACCCCAGCCCACTCATTAATCAGGGTCTGCAGTTTAACAAGATTTCCAGGCTATTAAATGGCTTATTTTAAAAGGCTGAGAAGAAACTGGAACCTATTCAGGCAACACAGCACACTGCAGGGTCAGTGGCTCAACCTCGTATGGAAGAGGTGTTAACTATCATAAAACTCAAGAAGATTCAGACCTGGCCAGGTGGAATCTGCAACAAAGCTGGGAAAACATGCAAGTGTCCTATTTGTTCTCACCTACCTTCCCTCAGTCTCTTTAGTCCAGCTCTGCTGTCAGCTCCGTGTTTATCCTTTGGGTAGACAACACACACGTGCATACACATATCCCTTCCATCGCTAAGACAACTATAGATATCTGATTATATGATCACACAATGACTCAGTTCACTGTCCTTGCTCCCGAAAGCACCTGCCTCTAAGATTCAGTGAGAACACAGATGGAAAGATTTTGTCATCGTTAACTTTAGCCTGGGCTCGGCGGCTCAGTCTGTAATCCCAGCACTCTAGGAGGCAGAGACAAGTGAATTGCCTAAGCCTGCGGGTTCGAGACCAGCCCAGGCAACTTGGCAAGACCTCGTCTCCACAATAAATCAGAAATTAGCTGGGCATGGTAGCGCATGCCTAGTTCCGGCTACTTGAAAGGCTGAGGCAGAAGGATTGCTGGAGCCCAGCAGGTCATTGCTGGGATGAATGTGAGCGTGCAAATGCACTCCAGCCTGGGCAACAGAGTGAGACTCCAACTCAAAAAAAAAAAAAAAAAAGAAAGACTTTAAGGTACGGAAGAGTAGGGGAAGTAGGGCAAGAAAGAAAAGTAGAAGGAAATGGCCTCCCTTGGCTTCCAGATAGCTGTCCCCCATCTCCCCAGGCACCTAGCACAAGTGTGTGCAGAGATCAACACACTTGTCCTGGAGCTTAACCATGTCACTTAGTAAAGCTGCAACCCTCACTGTCACTACCGTGCCCACTGCCTTCTTCTCACTGGCTAGAGAAGAAAATCCAAGGCCCCAGCATGGCCACAGTGGCCTCGGAAACCAGCTCCTGACCTAGTGAATAAGCATCCACTGATTGGGGATGGGGAGGATGGATACCAGACCCTGGACAAATGCTGGGTACCTGAAGCTTTCCACACGAGGAGGACCAGAACACGCTTCTCTTCCAAAGTACTCACAGCATTCTCCCCATTTACTCAGGTCATTCATTCAGAAACAAACAGCACCCACTCTAGACCAGGTGTACCAGGCAACCGGGGTGGTACAAAGCTATGGGCTTTGGTCTCAGACCTGAATTTGAAAACAGCTGTGGCATCCAAACCAAGATACTGAATTTCTCAGGCTCCTCACATGTAAAACACCCACCGTGAAACTGAACAGGGTATCTCACACAAGAGCACCTAGCACAGAGTAGGCACTCAATTATTATAATGGCCACCACTTACTGCATCCCTCTTGATCACCAGGCAAAATACTTATATAAGTTAATGTAATTTCACTTCATGCAAAGAAGAAAAACTAAAGTTCAGAGAAATTAAATAACTTTCTCACGGTCACACATCAAACACACAGACTTACTGCCAGAGCCTAGTGCTCAGATGCATGCTTTTTCCATCATACTCTACCACCTCTCAGTGTTGCTTCCCCTGCCCTACTGCCTAGGATCCAAGGAATTTCTGATTTTATTTTTCATTTCCCTTCATAATACATTGGGTGAACTTGGTGGTGGCATGAGGACAATTTCAAATCAACAAAGGGCAGAGACAAAACTTATCAAAGGAAATGGTTAGGGAATACCCCTGAGGGAATCTATCATTTCTGTGTCAGCTTTCTTAAACCTACTTCTTCATGCACTGTTTAATGACACTACTAACTTAGGGGTCTCTAAAGTGGGGTGAATACCCTTAAGGGGAGTGCAGTATTTGCTGGAGAAAAAATTATCCTTATGAAAAAAGCTTCTGCTTTGGGTTTCATAGTTAGATAACAGCATGTGTGCCCAGGCTGGAGTGCAGTGGCATGCTCACGGCCACCGCAGCCTCAACCTGCTGGGCTCAGGGGATCCCTCAGCCTCAGCCCCCCAAGTAGCTGGAACTACAGATGTGTGCCGCCATGCCCGGCTAATCTTTTGATTTATTGTAGAGACAAGATCTTGCCAAGTTGCCCACGCTGGTCATGAACCCCTGGACTCAGATAATCCTCTTGCCTCTGCCTCCTAAAGTGATGGGATTAGAGGTGTAAGCCACGATGTAAGGGACCCATGTGCTTATTATGTACTTAGAGGCATGCTCAGAAATTCTCTTGAGAGTGCACCAATGGAAGAGCTAAGACACCTCTACACTAAACGACCTTAATCCAGATCCAGGTTCAAATGTCACTGACAAATGGACATTTACAGCGATCATGACACGGGCTGGTGGGTCACTAACCATCATCTTTGACAGAGTTTACTTATTTGACACTGTATATTCCAGGGGCCATTTGCCTTCATTTTATAAAATGAATGAAGCAAAAACAGAAGTGCTGACAGTAAATGACTAGTACCGGTCCCAAATGTAATACAGAAAGAAAGATGGAAACACCAGAAAAGCTGAGAGCAGATCACCAGCCACAGACTATCACCATGTGGACAAAGTTGACTGTGTACTTGACCGAGAAGGTACCGAGACACAGTTAAGGAATATGCTGAAAATACGTACTCAATGACTGTGCCTAAAAGATGAGGCAGCAACAGAGACTTCAAAGTTGTTGAGCATTCTTGGAAGAGAGCCTTCCTTTTTCCATGCAGGTTTATTTTTTGGCAGGTGCACCTGTGTTCAAGAACACCTCAGTGCAGAACCGGAGGACTGACTGCAAGCAGCCAAGCAGAATCTTCTCCAAAATTTACAGAGAGGCATCAGGAGTTCACAGTCCAAAGCCCACGACACAACTGATTCATCAACACCCCCAGGGACTAGATTTGTCTTCCTCCTACAGCCTTGCTCTGGAAACAAAAAAAGAAGGGACCCAAGTACTTTTCAAAGGTTAAGAAGCAATTCTGAGTTCCCAGGCTATAAAATGAAAGTTAACACTCCAAGGCAGAACTTTTAAGCAGGTACCATATATTCTTATGTGTGGTTTAATTTTACAGAGGCATACACTCGAGGAAGTCTCCAGATATTTGGATTATCGGGTTACAAAGCTGGTCAAAAACCTGACTAAACCACTGTATCACTCAGAGCAATCTACACAAACATGGACACCCTGGGAGTTGGCTAGAAGACCCATCACTTTATTCAGAAAAAGATGGCCAAAGAAAGGAAAAAACACAGGGACATTCCAGCATCACAGCAAACACAATCATTAAGTCAATCATCCAAAAAACCGAATCAAAAACAATGCCAACCAGCTTTCACACCCACACAGGTAAGATTTCACTGTGTCACAGCACATAAATGATAATCCTAAAGCCTAGAGAGAAAAGTAGATAGCACCTTGTGCTTTTCCTTGGCATGTGAGCTGCACAGGCTTGAAGTCATTCTCTAGTCATCACTTTTCATCCTCTGATGCAGGGCTAGTTGGTTTCACATGTAGGCAGTATTGACTTACGGGGCTTGCTGTAGAGGAGATAGCTATGCTGCAGTTCACTTGGGTGACAATAAAGCACTCTGATATACTTAGCAGTCTCCCCAAGTCTTCCAAGCACATCAAGGTCCCCAATTTCCCCTCAGGGGCAAATCTGAGGCACAGAAAACCTAACAGCACAGATGCTCCATGAAGACAGACAGTGAATCAAGGCCTACTTCCCAGGCCAGTTACTTGTGTAACAAGGGCAAGATGGAAATCCCAGATAGGAAACAGTAAATCCATTCTATTCCATTTTAGCTTACAAGGCTCAAATGTACCTTTCCAAAACACCAGAAGAATCTACCAGAAGTGATAGATTTAACAATTTAAGAAACAGACAAGGGTCTCTGGGTGGCTTATCTCTCTCACTGCAGTTAGGGTGAAGGATCCTTTTAAACAAAGTGCAGAGTCTCCTCACACTTAACCCTTGACCATTATTGCCTCCAGGGCCTGTAATGATTATCTTTACAAGGCATCAGCAAGGGCAGAGCAGAGCTCAGAACTTGAGATGATATGGTTGTTCAAAATCAAAGGAGAGGCTCTCACTTCTAGAACATGGAGAAAGACGGGACACATAAGAGGCAAAGGCAAGGGAAGCACCCAGGAGAGGGACTGGTACATTTATAGACACCAGGCCTGCTTGTTCTGCATAGACAATATAAAACTGCTGAGTCAACCCAGCAGAGCTCTGAAGAATTAAATAGATTTATCTCAACCTGGGTGGGACACACATGGGCCTGTTACATGAGGTGAAACCCAAGGATTATTTTTGGTAAGGGGAAGTTGGGTCCCATGACACCAGATTAACAGGTAGCATCTACTGTAGACTGAACCCTTGTCAGTTTGACACACCCCAGCAGCAGCCCAAAAAGTTCCCTAGAAGGCCTCTTCCTTGTGTTCCCCGTCTGTCCTGGATCTCCATCAGTTAGGACTTTCCACGGACAATGAATACTCTGTGCACACTTCCACATTGATGGCAGTGGAACCAACGAGAACAGCAGTTGAAGTCCTTCCGTATGTGCTTATGCTGGAGTTGACACCGGAATAGTGACAGCCACACTGAGTTCTCCAAGGAAGGAAGGAGAATGACTTCACTGGTTGCAAGAAAATAAACCTCTGAGGCAGGTCTCCAGTGAATTTCCCGCAAGAGATTTCCCACTTGGGAGTTGGTTTTTTAGAACTGAGAACCAGGAACTGAGTTACACACCCACATGTGCTTAGATGAGTAGGAGGGTGACTTTATTCACAGCCTGCTCAAAAACACAGGCTGCGGAGAACAGGACTTGGATTGGCAAACTCACTGTACCCTTATATCGCACTTTTTCTTCTTCACTGCCTACCCTGGAGCATTTTGGCTGGGTGGCAAAACCTCACTGCTATTAGGGGCAGTTCCCCTTATCCCTAATCCCACACCCACCCCACCCACCAACCATAATCTGAAGCCTTATGGAGAAGTTTCAAGAAAAACACCCTGTTCTGTTTTCTCTATTCCAGTGGGCTCTCCAAACACATCCGCGATGTGGGACACAGGCAGAGTTCAAACCCAGTCTGTGTAATGTCAGACCGCTGGTCGCCCTGGAGGGTGGAAGAGAAAAGAAAAAAGTTCCAAATGAAGTTCAAGCAAAACAAAACTGGCTAAATTGTTCACACTGTTTACATTCTCTATATAAAGAAAATGCAGCAGAAGACTTGCTTGTCCTGATTTTTTTAAAAACATAATATGAATTTTATGACCTTTTCTGGGAGACTCCTGACTGTGCACTCTCAGTTTAAAGATTGTAGAGGCGACTGGTGTTCTCACGCAAGATGGCCAAGGTGCGGGAGAGCGGCTGGTCTTTGATCCTGGCAATCTCTCGAACTGTATGCAAGGCCAGGCCTGGGTGGGCATACTGGCAAAGGCTTTTGGGAACCTGGAAGACAGCAAGCATTCATAACATCACTGTGTCTTCTGTGCACAGCCATAATCTAAACTCCCTCCCTATCCCTTCCCCAGCAAGGACCTCTTTGGGGCTGCCCTGTAGAGACCCCTTTACCTGCAGGTGCAGGGAGAGTCCTAGTCATGGGGGCTCTGGGTGAGCAGGGTCCCACGCTTCCTTGGACTACCCTCTACAGGGTAGGGCTTTGCACTGCCTGGAAGAGAGTGGTTACCCTTCAGCTTCTCAGCCCCCTAGACCTTTGGTTCTGCAAAGCAACACAAGGAGACATCTACACAGTCCAGGGTGGGACCTGGCAGTCACTGGGGCTCTGGCCCTGCCAACCTTGTAGGGGTGACCACCCAACCTCCCCACCCTCACTCCTCAGTGTCAAAGCACAGCCTGAAGACACCCCTACCTGACGAGGGAGGAAGTAGGGAGCATCAGTTTCCACGATGATTCTCTCCAGTGGGATCTGTTTCAGAGCTTCCCGGGCCTCCCAGGCAGAGGAGTATGTCAGGACTGCCGTGAAGCCCACAGACATGTTTGGAAAGTACTTGAGCAGGGGCTCGATGACTGGGTAGCTGCCAGTGAAGCAGTGCCTGAGGGGAGAACTTTGGATCAGGACACACTCCCAGCCCCTTCTATAGCCATCCCAGCTCCCTCTAGACCTACTTCTCCTTTTCAGCAATTCCAAGAAATGGAGAGACTGCATCCAAGAGAAGAACTCTGCAGTAAACAAACAAGAGCTGGCCCCAACACGTAAGATCCAAGATGACACTTGGTGAGCGAGGCTACATAATCATCTGTATACTGCAGAATTCTATGCAGTCACTGGACACAATCACCACAAGGGATACACAGCAACAATGCAGGGATAGGCTATGCTTGTAACATGCAAAGAGCAGCAGCATAAAAAATGGTGGTCCCTCTAAGATGGTAACTACAGCATATAAAAATTATGCCTTTATGTCTATGTTGTCAAATGAACTGGAAAGAAACAAAAATGCAGAGACTGGGGAGTGGACTACAGGCGAATTTTCTTCTTAATTTGATACCTGTTCATGTTCTTGGTGCAATATATATTGTTAACCAACCTAGAAATTCAGGACTTCCTCCAGTCATTACACCTAATTGGATTATCTTAGCCCTGGTCTACCTGCCACCATTAGATTTCCTTTAAAGTCAGCCCAAAATGAAGCAATAAGACAGCAACCACCCAGAAGGTATGCACCCCCACAGCCAGGGGCCAGAGGCTCTACTCATTCTGCTTTTGGGCTCTACCCAAAAGGCCTGACAGCCCCATGCCCTTCTGCCATCTGACAGAACCTAGTTGGGGAGTCAGAATCCTTTTTTTTTTTTTGTCAACCCCTCTCACCCATGTTTAAGTAGTTAGCCCAGGCATCGCCACCTGACTCTTCTAGCCAGGCTAAGCTGAACAGCCCCACTCTGGCTCCCACATACCTGTGCCCACCTCAATCCCACAATCTATGTACACAGAAGCCACCCACCAACGCATCTGTCTCCCAGCTTCTCCTCTGGGTGACCCTAGAGACAACCCAGGCCTAGCACATACATGTGGTAGGAGTTCAGAGTCTACCAAACTGGACTTAAGAAATTCTATATATCATTCAGATAAAATACAGCCTCGACTTTAATGAAAACTAGGGGCCGGGCTCAGTGGCTCAGCCTGTAATCCCAGCACTTTGGGAGGCCGAAGTGAGTGGATTGCCTGAGGCTCTTCAGGCTCAGTCCAATTTCGAGACCAGTCCAGGCAACTTGGCAAGGCCTCATCTCCACAATAAATAAAAAATTAGCCAGGCATGGCAACGTGCACCTGTAGTTTCGGCTACTTGGAAGGCTGAGGCAGAAGGATCGCCGGAGCCCAGCAGGTCGACACTGAGGTGACTGTGAGTGTGCCACTGCACTCCAGCATGGGCGATAGAGTGAAATTCCAACTCAAAAAAAAAAAGAAAAAGAAAAAGAAAAAGAAAAAAGAACCAGGGAGAAAGGAGCTTTCAAATTCAAAAAAGGAAAGAAAATGTCTTCTCCAGTACTCCAGAATGTTCTGTGTGCTAAGCCACTGGACTCCACAGCAGCCTCTCCCAAGATCATCTCACTTTTGAGAATGCAGACTACATTTCAGTCTGTCTTCCTCCCGGGAAGGGGCTCACAAAAGTCCTTTTCTTGCTCATTGGTGATTTAGCTTGAATTACATGAAGCTGCCATTTTGTAAGCCAAAAATGGTCAAATAGCAGAAATTTCATATCTTAAGTCTTTAGAAAAGGGAGTACATAAAGACAGATTATCAGCAAAGTACAGTGGCTCATGCCCGTAATCCCAGCACTCGGGAGGCTGAAGTTGAGCATCGCCTGAGCCCAGGAGTTTGAGACTAGCCTAGACAAGACCTCATCCCTACAAAAAGATAAAAAATTAGCTGGGCATGGTGGTACATGCCTACAGTTCCAGCTACATGGGAGGTGGAAGTGGAAGAATCGCTTGAGCCCAGCAGTATGAGGCTATGGTGAGCCAGGATCATGCCACTGCACTTCAGCCTGGGCAACAGAGTGAGACCCCGACTCAAAAAAATAAAGACAAATTGTCCTCATTGAGCTTTTGTTTTTCCAAATAACATCCTAGACAGAGAGAGTGTTTCTTTCATCTGCCCTGAAGTTCCAGCCTTCTAACCTATGGATCTTGTAGTCAGAGGGCACAAATTTTTTCATGATGTCTAGCAGATCTTCATCAGCTTCCCGGCAGTGAATCACCAAAGGCTTCTTCAGAGACACAGCCAGCTGCAGCTGTCTCTCAAATACCTAGGAGAAAACACAGTGACAACCCTGCTGGTTAGTGGTACTGCAAAAGTCCCATGAACACCCAGCACCCCCACTGTCTCCAATCTTTATTTTTAAACTGTGCAATGCAATAATAACGGCCAATGCTTATTAGGTGCTTACTATAGAGCCAAGCAGTGCTCAAAGCATTTGAGGTATATTATAACCTGTGATCCTCACAACCACTCCAAGGCAGGTACTGCTGTTAGTGCAGCGTGGAGTGAGGGCAAGTTAACTCAGTGCTAGTAAGTGCTAGCACAAGGATTCTCATTTGAACCCAGCTAGTCCACACAGCAACCATTATACAATGCTTACCTGGGGTTGCGAGGGCAGGGCAGGGATCAAGAACGTAAAGTATAAAGCTAATGTCCTTCGCCTCACTGCCCCCACCTCCACTCCTATGAAGTACCCATTTCCACATCTTTTCCACTGCAGAGCCATGTCTATGTGTATATGAAAATATAGCTCCAGCACAATATCTGGCTCTCAGAAGATGTTCAAATATTTGTTGAAAGAATACTATACTTATTTTCTACAACTTGTTTTCTTTATTCAACCAAAACTGGATATCTTTCTAGGTCAATATCTACAGACATACTCCATTCTTTTTAATGCTAGCCATATTTACTATTTCTCATAAAAGATGCAAACCTAACACTTTTAAATATTCATTAGTAAAATACATATATAGTTAATAAGCAAAATGAGAGAAGGAGAGACAAAACCTGTTCTTTCCTCTAACAAAGCCAAGTGTAGAACACAGAACAAAAGTATTAACTCAGTATAAGCTAAATTACCTCATCTTAATGTTTCCATGAGTTTTCACAACTGCAGAATATAAATTCATGTTTGTGTTTTTAGCATCAAATAATGAGTGCTTTTGGTTAATTTGAGTCAGATGATGTTCACTTGAGGACATTTACAAGTCTAATGCTTATACTACCCCTTCTCAAAATAGCAACACTAAGCCAATCCCAATTCTGATGTAACTTTTGTTTAATCTGGGTTTTCAACTAAAGGAAAATGACCATAGACACCAAAAGTATAGAATGCTTGGCAGGAGCTTTAAAGACTAGCTAGTACCAGTATCTGTGGGTGGCTGGAGCCTCCCAGATGCAGCCGCTAAAGTTCTCATCTGTCTTCCTTTGACCCCTACAAAGGCAGGAGGTGTCAAGAGATTCCATCTTTTAATGTCTTTTAAAAATTATTCCTTAGAGTAGTTAAGTAAACTATCATAGCCTTGAGGTGGAATATTACACAGCTGTCAAAAAATATTTTTCAAAATATAGTTAATAAAATGGGAAAATTTCACAAGTGGAAAAAATATTCAAAACTATTTTGTCTTAATTTCCTAACTCTTTTTTTAAAAGCACATATATCATACATACAACACCCATTTCCTTGATCCTAAGACAGGCACTTGTAAGACATACCACTTTGCAACTGTTCCTTGTACTCGTATTGTTCCTTGCAACTTTCCAAGACATAAAGCATTAAATTTACAATGCTAGGCCAAGCGCAGTGGCTCATGTCTATAATCCCAGCAATCTGGGAGGCTGAGGTGAGAGGACTGTCTAAGCCCATGCGTTCAAGACCAGCCTGGGCAACTTGGCGAGACCTCATCTCTACAATAAATAAATAAATAAATTAGCCGGGCATGGTGGTATGTCTGTAGTTCCAGCTACTTGGAAGGTTAAGGCGGAAGGACTGCCTGACCCCAGCAGGTCAAGGCTGCAGAGGCCGAGAGTGTGCCACTGCCCTCCAGCCTGGGTGACAGAGTGAGACTTCAACTTAAAAAAAAAAAAAATTATAGTGCTTTGTAAAACACATCAAAATTTCAAAAATGTTAAGATGGAAGAACTTATTAGAATGCAGAACCTATGGAGCTGTGGAGTTATCTACAGCATTTGTTCTCAACAGGATGCGGCTGAAAAAGAACAGGAGTGAATGAAGGGCAGAGAAGTTATCTACCCAGTATAATTACTCTCTTCTGCCCCCTTAAGTGTGGGTTCCCAACTGATCCATTATTGCCAGGGATTCCAGAGTTAATCAATCTCTCCCGGGGGTGGCCCCAGGCATCTCTTACATATTTAGCACCTCAATAATTAATTCCAGTCAAACACAAATAGAAATGCAGCTGGGTGGGGAAGGACACCCTGGCATCTCTCCCAGGTGCTAACGAATTCTGATCATCATACTGGCTGATGTGTGAATTATTGAGATTTTAACTCTTTGGAGTTAAATAGTTAACAGATAAACAAGGAAAACATTAACACTGGTTTGTCCTAGGTAGCAGGATAACTATCCATTCCCTCCCCCAATTCTTTTGCTTTTATTTTCCAGTATTTCCAAAAAAAAAAAAACCAAAAAAACCTAGGTATAAAAACCAGGCTCTCTCTCCTAAGAGCCAGATCTGGCACGCTATCAACGTGACAAAAGAGTCCTTCCGTAGGCTTTTCTTCCTTGCTTTGCAAGATAAAACATTCAGCAGGACACACCGAACTCTTGCTGACCACTCTGCTTTTAGAGAAATGCGACTCAGCACAGACATCCAACTTATGCTCTTGCTCATCACTACCATTCACCTCATTTTAGATCGACACCAAGAACACAGCATCCACTCTGTCCATCCAGCCTGGGAGTGGCCAGTGCTCACAGAAGCATTTTCTAGTCTTCCTCTCCGTTACATGCAGTTTTGCCCTACCCCAGTCAGCAATGTATTTCCTGACTGGTCGTTCCAGTCGAGTCACATCTCTCCAGACCAAATGCTACCTGCAAGACAGTATGTATCACCCTGTGCTACCACTTCAATTTAGTCTGTTGTGCAGCATGACCTATGCACCTTGGTGTGCAGATCCATCTGAGACCCTGTCAGTTCACTAAAAGGAAAAAGTGACTACGAAATACAGAGCACATTTCCTGGCACCAAGGAGGCATTCAATAAACATCAACCTGACAATTAAACATGATGTTTCTCTGAGTGAACATTTCTTAACTGCTCTTCCTTCTACACCACACCTGCCCTGCACCATAGGAACCAGCTGGGAAAGCAGAGTGTTAAATATATGTCCCATTTTCCTAAAAATCTATCTTTTCCTGTGTGTTCAGATTTAGTTATTTTGCTATTCATTCTTTTTTTGTTTTGGTTTTTTTTGAGTTGGAGTCTCACTCTGTCGCCCAGACTGGAGTACAGTGGCCGCTCCCGGCCACCGCAGCCTCGACCTGCGGGGCTCGGCGATCCTTCCACCTC
>NW_007248414.1:1129383-1132734 GCF_000164805.1 Carlito syrichta
TCCAGTCTGGGCGACAGAGTGAGACTCCAACTCAAAAAAAAAAATTAGAAATATCACAATGACTCTCACCAGGCCAAAGACCATGCTCAAAAAATATTGGCAGGGGCCAGGCATAGTGGCTCACATCTATAATCCCACCACTTAGAGAGGCCAAGGCGGGAGGACTACTTGAGCACAGGAGTTTGAGACCAGCCTGGGCAACAAAGCAAGCCCTAGTCTCTACCAAAACAAAAAAATCAGCCAGATGTGGTGGTGTGTGCCTGTAGTCAGAAATCATTTGTGAAGCACTCAACATGGTATTTAGGGATTCTAAATTCTTTCATTCCAAAAATAGAGGAACCCTAATAGGTTTCAAGGACTAAAAGAAGAATTTAAACTACAAGCAGACTAAAAAGAGCCTGGTTACCTTGTGCTGTTCTGGGACAGGCGTGGTGCACTTATATGAGTAATCCAAGCCCATTTCCCCAAATGCCACTGCCTTGGGGTGCCTTAAGGCTTGCAAAAGATTTCTTTCTTGACTCTCACTGTAGTAACGTGCAAAATGAGGGTGACAACCAAAGGCCCCCCAAACCAGATCCTCTTTCAACAGCTCCTCCCACAGGCAATCTGTCAGTGTCCGAGGATCACAGAAGTCAGAGATGCAGCCCTGAAACTCCTTCGGGAAGGAGCTGCTGTAAATTTTTCTGAACTTAGTGAAGGTCCCCTTGAAAGACAACTTGGAATACAGCATGTCCAAGTGACAGTGGGTGTCAATGAAACCCTCCTCTAGACTCAGCTCCCTGTGGCTCCTGGGCAGGGAGCTAGATGCGTGCCCTCCACAAGGACGTGGAGGCATTTCCTCTTGGAATGTTCTTTTCTCCTTCACCTCTTTTTCGTCTGAACTTCTGGAGAAGTGAAATGAACGAGAATTTTGGGATCTGCCTTCCTCGGTGGCTTCCAAGTCTCTGGAAGTCTTTTGAGAGCTCACTGTAGAGTTGGGGGAATAATCACTCAGGAGATTCCGGCTGCTCCCGCCAGCCTGGGCCGTGTCACTGCTGCTGCCCACGGAGTGGTAGCCTGAAGACTTGGGGCTCCTGGTCCAATAGCTGGCATAGTCACACCAGGGACTACTGTACAAATGAGGCGGGTACATGACATAGTCAGTGGTGAAGGAAGAAGGCTCTGGAACTGCTGAGAGCTTCAGCGCGACAGGCTCCTCCTGAGAGAATCTGACTGTGGAGATCTCATCCACATCAGACCAGTCGCTTCCTGAAGAGGGTTGCTCTATCACCACCTCCCTATCCTTATGCTGCAGAAAAGAAATAACAATGGGTTAGCCTTCCTGTGTAAAGACAACCTCCCACACTCAGTCATCAGCAGAACATAAACTCTAGCTTGTTTTTCTGGCCGTGGTGAAGGCTTTGCATTGACTCATTAGCTGATCATCACCTGGTTTCCTTAAAATATCCAGAAATTTCCAGAACTAAGCCAGGCTACACTGCAGGTTACAGCTGTGAACAGTCATATCAGGTTCAGGGAATAAACCTGCAACCGTGGTCTCATAATGCCACTCCTCAAGTTGCTGCTACAGCTGCACACCCTTTATGATCCCGCTTGAGAAAAACTGCTTTCTAGAACACTCTGTGTTGGGGATTTTGGGAAAAAAGCGCCTGCTTCTCATCTCTAACAACATCTCCAATATATTCAAAATGCAAAGCCACAATAGTTGCAACCGTTTTAAAATGCATCCCCAAATTATTTGACACTATTCTCCATTGGCAAGTAAAGTCTGTGACCTCTCCCTTGAACCTGGACCAAGCTGGAGACTTGTAACCAACAGAATGTAGCAAAAGGAAAGCTGTGTACTTCTAAGGTTAGGTCAGAATGGCCTTGTGGCTTCCATCTAGTTCTCTCAACTTGCTTACTCTGGGGAAGCCAAGCACCATATAATAAGTCAGACCACCCAAGAGCACCTGGCTAGAGAGGTCACATGTAGGTGTACCAGTCTACAACCTGGCTGACCTCGCAGCTGACAGCCAGCATCAGTCAGCTATGTGAGTGATTATCTCAGGCATCCAGCCCAGTCAAGTTTCTGGATGACTGCAGCCCTTGCCAAGATCTGAAAGGAACATGAGACTCTCCAGGTGAGAACTTCTGGGTCTAGACCTTTCTGATTTCTTGACCCACAAAATTGAAAGTAAAATAAATGTTATTTTAAGCCACTAACTAGCAATAGTAACCAGAACAATCATATCTGGCATTAAAATCAAGTTAGCCGTACTAGAATTTAAGCTCTATGTAGTCAGAAATCTTTATTTTTTTTCACTAATGTCTACCAAATGCCTAGAACAGTGCCTGGCATATAGTAAGTGCTGACAAATATTTTATTGAATTAATTTGTAGAATAAATGGTACAACGGTTCCCATACTTGGTTTCATATCATCACCATCTGGGATGTGTTTTAAAACAAAATTTTAAACCGGGCTCGGTGGCTCAGCCTATAAGCTCGTGCTTTGAGAGGCTGAGGTGAGCGGATTGCCTGAACCTGCGGGTTTGAGACCCACCTGGGCAACTTGGCGAGACCACATCTCTACAATAAATCAAAAAATCAGCCGGGCGTGGTAGTGCGTGCCTATAATTCTGGCTACTCAGAAGGCTGAGGTGGAAGGATCGCCGGAGCCCAGTGGGTCGAGGTTGCAGTGGCCGGGAGCGGCCACTGCACTCCAGTCTGGGCAACAGAGCAAGACTCCAATTCAATAAATAAATAAATAAATAAATAAAACAAAATTTTATAGCCTGCTCCACCCTGAGATATTGTGATTCAATAAGTGCAGAGTGGGGCAAAGGAATCTGTATCCAATTCTGCACAGTCTTAAGGCAGTGAGAAATACAATAAGCACACAGGTATCAACTCATGCTTAAAAAAAAACACTTTGCTTAAGTACCATCATTTTTCTCCTTGCAAAAGAAGCCATCTACATCTACCAGTGCCAGATGGCTTAAGCAAGAGGCCTTAAAAAGTTCTTGTTTTAATTTTTTTTTTTGAGTTGGAGTCTCACTCTGTCACCCAGGCTGGAATGCAGTGGCATGCTCAAGGCTACTGCAGTCTTGACCTAATGGGCTCAGGTGATCCTTCTGCCTCAGCCTTTCAAGTAGCTGGAACCACAGGAGCATGCTGGAACGGCACTGACGCACATCCAGGAGCACAGTCATGCACTGAGGCAATGAGCCTAGCATCGTGCCCTGCATCCCGTCTCCCTGCCATCACTCTGGGACCCTGTTTACACAGAAAGTTTCATATGCAAAAAAAATTTTTTTTTTTTTTGAGTTGGAGTCACACTCTGTTGCCCAGACTGGAGTGCAGTGGCCAC
>NW_007248414.1:1132754-1143346 GCF_000164805.1 Carlito syrichta
ATTTATTGTAGAGATGAGGTCTCGAACCCGTGGGCTCAGGCAATCCACTCACCTCAGCCTTCCAAAGCACGGGATTACAGGCTGAGCCACCGAGCCCGGCTCCCAGGTCGATCTTAAACCCCTGAGCTCAGGAAATCCTCTTGCCTCTGCCTCCTGAAGTACTGAGATTATAGGCAGGGACCTTATTTGAATATTTTTGTAAGCAAATATAATTCACATAATAAAACAAAAACTATGAAAAATCATTATAGATAAATTGATTACCTCCTTAAAATCGAACAAAACTTTGCTTCTGTTGTCTATACTAATTCTCCATGCCTCTAAACTTCAACAGGAACAAATGTTGGAAACAAAAATTTAAGTGAATTATATTTCTCACTTTATGCTTTCCTGCCTTAGATTTCTGGCTGCTAATGCCTTCTTGAATAGTAGAAATATCCAAACAAGAATCGTTTCAAAAATGCAAGAAAGGCCGGGCTCCATGGCTCAGTCTGTAATCCCGCGCTTTGGGAGGCCGAGGTGAGTGAATTGCCTGAGCCTGCGGGTTCGAGACCCGCCTGGGCAACTTGGCAAGACCTCATCTCTACAATAAATCAAAAAATTAGCTGGGCGTGGTAGCGTGTGCCTGTAGTTCCAGTTACTCGGAAGGCTGAGGTGGAAGGATCACCGGAGCCCAGCAGGTCGAGGCTGCGGTGGCCAGAAGCAGCCACTGCCCTCCAGTCTGGGCAACAGAGTGAGACTCCAACTCAAAAAAAAAAAAAAATGCAAGATAACTTCAATTGCAGCACATTTAAAATTTAATCTAGCCAGGCTCGGTGGCTCAGCCTGTAATCCCACGCCTTGAGAGGCTGAGGTGAGTGGACTGCCTGAGCCTGTGGGTTTGAGACCCGCCTGGGCAATTTGGCAAGACCTCATCTCTACAATAAATCAAAAAATTAGCCGGGTGTGGTAGCACGCGCCTGTAGTTCCAGTTACTTGGAAGGCTGAGGCGGAAGGATTGCTGGAGCCCAGCAGGTTGAGGCTGCGGTGGCCAGAAGCGGCCACTGCACTCCAGTATGGGTGACAAAGTGAGACTCCAACTCAAAAATAAAAATAAAATAAAATTTAATCTGAAACCTGATACTGAGTGACAGGTACCTGAGGATTCATTACACTATTTTGGTTACTTGGAGTATGTCTAAAATTTCCCCTAAAAAGTTTTAAAATTTTTATCTATAAGGGAGAACAATCCTTCAAAAACCATCTTGCTTGTAACGGAAAATTTCTTTCACCCAGACAATAAAAATTTCAGTCTTGCCTGAGATTGACAAGTTTTTTTCCTGCTGAATATCCAGCAACACATACGGGAATCACCATTCTGCTTTTGTATACAAAGCAACACAATTAACAACTTTGCAGTCTAGCCCTACAAGATTTATTTTACCATTTCTTAACAACACAAAATTAATCTTATTAGAATAACCAAAAGCCCAAATATGAGGTAAGATTTTTCTCTCCAAAAAGACCCCTAAGAAGCCATTCCTTTAATACAAAATAATTGGAAGTGATCACATTGTGGCAATCCCAAAAAATCCATCTCCAAGAAAGATGTAAAACAGACTGCCTAAATGTGATATGAACAGCTATTTGCAACCTGGAATAAAATTTCCAGGAACACCATCATAGACAGGTTCAAAAAGTACTATAACTCATCAGCAAAATTTCAGCTGCAGGAAACTGTACAAGACAAATAATCTTGTTTTTTTCCAAAAAATAAATTACAGCATCTGGAGGGAAACAGGGGAGGAAATACCTACAAAACTAAGAGACTTGACATATTTAAAAACTGCCACATATAGTTCTTATTTGGATCCTATTTCAAATGAACTAAAATAATCATGAAACAAACAGGGAAATGTAATCACTGGATAGGAAAACGGCAGAGAGAAAAAAAGCAATTTAAAAAATGCACACGTTGCCAAGCTTGGTGGCTCACGCTTATAATCCTAGTACTTTGGGAGGCAGAGGCAAGAGGATGCCTGAGTTCAGGGATTTGAGACCAGCCTGGGCAACTTGGTGAGACCTCGTCTCTACAATAAATAAAAAAACTAGCCAGCTGTGGTAGCAAGCACTTGTAATTCCAGCTACTTGGAAGGCTGAGTGGAAGGATCACCTGTGCCCAGCAGGTCGCAGTTGCGATGGCCGTGAACGTGCCACTGCACTCCAGCCCAGACAACAGAGTGAGACTCCCACTCAAAAAAAAAAAAAACACACACATGCAGGCTGGGTGCAGTAGCTCATCCCTGTAATCTCAGTACTTTGGAGGGCTGAAGGAGGAGGATCACTTGACTGCAGGAGTTTGAGTTGTTAGGCAACATAGCAAGATCTCATCTTTACAAAAAAATTAAAAAGTTAGATAGGCATGATGGCATGCACCTGTAGTCTTGGCTACTTGGGAGGCTGAGGCGGAAGGATCACCTGAGCCCAGGAGGTCAAGGCTGTGGGGAGCTGTGATCATGCCACTGCACTCCAGGTCACTGCACTCAAGCCTGGACGAGAGAGTGAGATCTCGACTCAAAAAAAAAAAAAGCACATGTAACTAGAAATAAGCACTATGTCATCTAAATCCTTGAAAGGATATATAATCAAGCTGGCCAAAAAAAGGCTTTGAATTTTCTTTCTTTTAAATTTCACTTTATATGTTGGCCAGGCTGTTCTCAAACTCCTGGCCCTCAAGCAATCCTCCCAAAGTGCTGAAATTACAGGCGTGAGCCCCATGCTTGGCAAGGTTTTTCAATTTTCTTTTTGGGAAAATGAGAGACTGCCCATATTCAAGAGTGCCTTAGGATCAAGCTCATATGGTAAAATTTAAAGTTACGTTTATTGAGAGCCTATTACATACTAGGCACTGAGCAAAGCGCTTTCAGGGTTTGGTACACTATGGCCAACAAGCCAAATCCCACACACCCTGTTGTGTAAATAAAGTTTTATTGGAATACAGTGAGACACATTCACTTGTATATTGTCTATGGTTTCTTTCATACAAAGTTGAATAGTTTTAACAGCAGCTGTATAGCCAGCAAAACCCAAAATATTTACTATCTGACCCTTCACAGAAAGAGTTTTCTGACCACTTATATTATTTTTCTTAGCTGTAATAACATTTGAAAAACTAGCCATTTTTAAACACAGGAACAAACTGGGACTTAAATAGGTTAAATGGTTCTCTCAAGATCAAAATTCACAGCCGTGTGTGGTGGCTCATACCTGTAATCTCAGCACTTTGGGAGGCCGAGGGATTCGAGACCAGCCTGGGCAACCTAGCGAGACCTCATCTCTACAATAAATCAAAAAAATTAGCCAGACGTGGTGGTACACGTCTGTGGTTCCAGCTACTTGGAAGGCTGAGGCAGAAGGATCTCCTGAGCCCAGCAGGTCAAAGCTGAGAAGGCTGTGAGTATGCCACTGCACTCCAGCCTGGTGACATAGTGAGACTCCAACTAAAGGGGGAAAAATAGATCAAAATTCAGGAGGCAGGGACAGGATGTGAACTCAAATGGTCTGATTCCAACACTCATGTGCTTACCTACTATACTGTGCTGCCTCCAAATAGATACATAGCAGAGACAACGTAAATATCCAGTCTTACAAACAGAAGTTCGGGTATTACTGTGGAAGTTTCATTCATTTAATGGAAAATTCGAGGCAGCCAAAAAAGATGATGTTCCACATTAGAAAGAAAACACATTCATTGTATACTTGATAAGAAAATTAGGTTACAAAACCTACTTCACATAGGAATTTCCAATTATATACATGGCATTTATCTTTTTTGTCCTTCCTTCTCAAAAATTCTTCTAATATTAGAGGAAATAGATTTGAAAAGACATAAAACTACAAGGAGAAAGCATACAAAAATAAACATCAAAGCAAATCAAAAATCAGGCTGGGTGTGGTGACTCACACCTGTAATCTCAGCACTTTGGGAGGACGAGGTGGAAGGATTACTTGAGGCCAGGAGTTCAAGGCCAGCCTGGGCAACACAGTTTTTGTCTCTACAAAAAAAATTTTTTTAATTAACCAGGCATGGTGGCACACACTTGTCATCCTAGCTACTCAGGAGGCTGAGTGGGAGGATTACCCGAGCCCAGGAAGTCGAGGCTATAGTAAGCCATGATCATTCCACTGCACTCCAGCCTGGGCAACAAAGTAAGACATTGACTCAATCAGTCAATCAACAAAAGTTGGATGCTAGTCAAGGTTTCAGGACAGGAGGCAGGGGAGGATGGATGCTAGAAAGCAGTTACATGAACAGATCACAGATGGCTAGAACCTAACCCTGTAGTGAGAAAATCCAGAAACAGACCACAGGACCCCAGAAAGACTCAGGAATTGAAAGTACCAGATCTCTCAAAATGGTGAAGTTGGGAGATGAAAATAGGAGAAATTAGTTGGAAGCCTATCAAGATCCCTAGACTCCTCCCGCCTCCCCAACATTCCCACTCTGTGCAAATAGGTTTGCTCTTTCCCTATCCAAGACAAGGGCTCATGCTTGGAAAAATTAAACCAAGGGGACAATAGAAAAATCAGGGACAACAGACATAGTCGAGGGTGGGGTACCATTACATACTGAACAGTGGGAACCTCCCTCAGCCTGACTCCCAAAACACCAGCAGGCAGGTGTAAGCCTCCTAGGTGAAGGAGCACAGAATTTCTCCAGAGGGAAATGGACTTGAGGACTGAGCTTCAGATCTGGTTTGGGACCACACAAAATTACCTGAAGTCATCGCTCTATGCTGAAGCCTACCAAATGATAAACACACACACACACACACACACACAGAGAACTCTTTTTTTTTAATCATACTATTTTATTATTTTTTGAGTTGAGGTCTTACTCCGTTGCCTAGGCTAGAGTGCAGTGGTATGATCACAACTCACCACAGCTTCAACCTGCTGGGCTCAGGCAATCCTTTCATTGGTCTCTTGAGTACCTGGGACTACAGGCATGTGCCACCACAACTGGCTAATTTTTATAATTTTTTTGCAGAGACTTGATCTGACTACTTAGACTGGAACACACAGAACTTTCAGTCAGCTTTTTAGTGCTTCATCTTCAATACTTTACACTCAGATATCCCAGACTGGAACACACAGAACTTTCAGTCAGCTTTTTAGTGCTTCATCTTCAATACTTTACACTCAGATATCCCCTTTTGAGAGGGCATCGTAAATCTAGCAAACCACTCAAATGTCCCCTCTCAGGGGACTCTCAAAAAGAGATTGCTGGCACAATTTTTCAAAATGTGTGTTTCCTTGAAATTTTCCATTCAAAAACAATGAAAAACCTATGTCCTATTTGAAATTTGTCAAGTTTCTGATCAACCAGTTGAGAAGTGGTTTTCAGGAATCAGGAGTATGTCCTTCCACATGATCTTTGAAAAACAAACTGGACGATAAGTTATATATCATTAATGTGGAAGGAAGAAAACGAGATTGCATTGTTTGATTGAATAGAAAAGATGTGGAAGATGTCAAACAAATTACTATTGTACAACATATATCAATGAACCAGAAATGCATGCTGGTGACTATTTTGCATGTTATCACATGTTAGAAAAATATAAGATATTTATTTTTTAATAATCTTGAATTTAATTTTTAATAAATATCTTGAGCACAGTGGCTCAAGCCTATAATCCCAGCACTTTGGGAGGCCGAGAGGATTGCCTGAGTACAGGGGTTTGAGACCAACCTGGGAAACTTGGTGAGACCTCATCTCTACAATACATAAAAATTAAAAAATTAAAAACTTAGCCAGGCATGGTAGCACGCGCCTGTAGTTCCAGCTACTTAGAAGGCTGAAGAGGAAAGATCACCTGAGCCCAGTGGGTCGATGCTGGGATGGCCATGAGCATGCCACTGTACTCCAGCCTGGGTGACAGAGTGAGACTCTGACACAAAAAAAAAAAAAAGAAAGAAAGAAAGAAAAGAAAAATATAAGATATAAAATTTTGATTTTTTGTCATAAGTTCCTCAATGTCCAAAATTCCACTATAAGACAAATATCATTACAATAAAATAATTGGTTCCAATGCTATAATATTTAATATGAAGCAATTAATTTTTCAGTATTTTGTAAAAAAGTGCAGTCAAGTTACTGGTAGGTGATCCACAAGATGTCTTTAAGTGCAAAGGGAATGAATATGAATGGACAACCGAGATATCTGAGGAAAGCCCTGCCATAACAGAAACCAAAATATTCAGGAAAAAAAAAAAGAAACAAGACTAGCAGAGAAAGCAGAAGAAAAATTCCAAACAAACACATAATATCCTCACAGAGACAAGAGAGATAATAAAATCTCAAAACACAAGGTTCTAAGAAAGGAATACTCAAAACACTAAAACTGTTTTCTTGGAAATTAAGTTTGCCAAAAATGGAGTCAGGCACGGTGGCTCACACCTGTAATCCCAGAACTTTGGGAGGCCAAGGCAGGAGCGCCACTTGAGCACAGGAGTTCAAGATCAGCCTGGGCAACATAGTGAGACCTTGTCTCTATAACAAATAAGCTGGGCATGGTGGCGCACACCTGTAGTCCCAACTACTCGGGAGACTGAGGTAGAAGGATGAGCCCAGGAAGTTAAGGCTGCAGTGAGCCATCATCATGCCACTGCACTCCAGCCCAGGCAGCAGAGTGAGACTCTGACTTAAAAAAAAAACCAACTTTCATATAGAAAGCAGAAATAAGAAGAAATAGAAATTTTAAAAAGGAGCCGTAAGTAAAAAGTTATGGAAACACAAGAAAACAAAATGGGGAAAAAACCCCAACGGATATATATATCTCAACATATTTGAGTCGGGGTCTCACTGTCACCCAGGCTGGAATGCAATGGCACAAAATCATGGTTCACTGCAGCTCCAAACTCCTGGGCTCAAAATATCCCACCTCAGCCTCTGAGTAGCCAGGACTACAGGCATATGCCACCACACCCTGCTAATGTTTTTGTAAAGAGAGGGTCTTGCTCTGCCACCCAGGCTGGAGTGCAGTGATGCAAGCATAGTTCACTGCAAATTTGACCTCCTGGACTCAAGCAATCCTCCTACCTTGGCCTCCCAAAGCACCGGAATTACAAGTATGAGCTACTGCGCTTGGCCAAATCTCCCATTCTTTTATTTTATTTCTTTGAGTTGGAGTCTCTCACTCTGCCGCCCAGGCTGGAGTGCAGTGGCATGCTCACGGCCACCACAGCCTCGACCTGCTGGGCTCAGGTGACCTGCCTCAGCCTTCCATGTAGCTGGAACTACAGGCATGCGCCATCACGTCCGGCTAATTGTTTTTTATTGATCGTAGAGACGAGGTCTCACCAAGTTACCTAAGCTGGTCTCGAACCCGTGGGCTCTGGCAATCCTCACATCTCGGCCTCCCAAAGTGCTGGGATTATAGGCGTGAGCCACTGCACCCTGCCCAAATCTCCCACTCTTAATCTAAAAGGACAACCAAAGATCACCAGACATATAAAGACCATCCTCTAACATAGAAAAAAGAGATTAAAAAAAAAACTAAGACACAGTTAAGGTGTGTACCTTAACTGAGGCCTGCACAGGGTCAGATTTTAAAAAAAAGAAAAGAAAAAAGAGATCAAAACAAACAGAAAGCAATTTAAACAAACAGAAAACTGAAACCAACCAACAAACAAAAAAACTACCACTAGTTTCCTAAAAGTGATGACAAAAGATGAAACAAGAACAGAAATGTTATTTTAAAAATTTCTTAGCGTTCTTAGATAATAAAAACATAACAGCAAAAAGTAAAACTAAAACTGCTAGGTTGGAAGATATAGACATCCACAAAATAAAGCAATATATTGGATAGATAATAAATGAGAAAGGCAATAGGAGGACCAGTTCTGAAAATCCAACATCCAAATAACAGAAGCTAGAGAAAGAGCAAGGAAAAACAAGAAGAAAACATCAGCAAATGCAGTAATTCACAAAAATTTTCTACAACTAAAGTACATGGGTTTCTATTCTAGGTTGAAAAGGAATATCTGATGTTCGGCAAAATGAGTAACAACATTGTGAAACTACAAACCCCTGGGATCAAGAAATTCACAAGATTCCTGAAAGAAAAAAAATACAATCATATACCAAGGTTCAGGAATCAGAATAGCTTCAGACATCTCAACAAAACCAGAGGAAAAAATGCAAAGAAGCTATGTCTTCAATGTCCCAAAGAAAAACTACTTCCAACCTGGGATTCCAAAACCAGCCAAATTTATAATCAAGGCTGAAGGTAAAATCCAGGCAATTTCAAACACACACATCTTCCCCTCAAAAAAGTGTCTACCATGTACCATTTTCACAAGAAGCTACTAGAAAAAAGTATTCCACCAAAATGTGGGGGTAATTCAAGGAAGAAGAACATGAGAAGACACAGAATACAGCAGACAAAAGAGTCAAAACAGGAGAAATGTGAAGGGAGATTCCAGAAAGATAGCTGCCAGCTGGCCAACAGGCAAGAAGTCCAGATCAGAGTAGAAAACAAGGTTTGAGGAGGTACAACTCTGAGGGGAAAAAGGAGACAGACTGCTTATTTTGACAGTGTTGAGAAGAATTTTACGGCAGTTTGGGGATGAAACAAAGGTACAGGAAAAACCAAAAGAAAAAAACAAAGTAATGATGAACTTGAAGAAAAAAGTTTTACAAGAAAGAAAACGTGACCAGAGTATACTAGGTAACTCAGTTGTGAACATAGTGGTAATAAACAGATTTAACCCCAAATGATGTTAAAGCAACACAGGAAGGCTGCAGAAAGGAGAAGTCAATGTGTACATGGGTACAGATGCTACTGAAGGAGGAAGAGAACTAAATTTTCATCTACTCCAGCAGGAGGTCCTCAGATGTCTAAAACTGAAAAATCAATCAACAGTACAAGATTACTTAGAAACATGGAGGCATTAAGCCTGTAATCCCAGCACTTTGGGAGCCTGAGGTAAGGGAATTGCCTGAGCCCATGCATTTGAGAACAGCCTGGGCAACTTGGTAAGACCTCACCTCTACAAAAAAATTTTTTAAAAAACTATCCGGGTATGGTAGTGCACACCTGTAGTTCCAACTACTTGGAAGGCTGAGGCCAAAGGATCGCCTGAGCACAGCAGGTCAACAATGGGATGGCTGTGAGCATGCATGTCACTGCACTCCAGCGTGGGCGATGGAGTAAGACTCCAACTCCAAAAAACAAAAAAAAAGGAAACATGGAGGTAAGTACTAAAAGAGAGCTAAAAGACAAGAGGGATTGCCTTGAGTTGTAAAGGATGGAGAGATGGGTAGAATGGAGAAATGGTCTTTCCCAACTAGAAGTTATGTTAAAAAATCTTGCCCAGGCTGGTCTCCAACCCATGGGCTCAGGCAATCCACTCACCTCAGCCTCCCAAAGGCGCAGGATTACAGGCTGAGCCACCGAGCCCGGCTCAGCACATACATTTTAATCAATTGTTTTTTAACAGGATGTCAAGTCTTTTCCACAAATAATGCTGGAAAAACTGCTACGGATCTGCAGGTTGAGCATTCAGTAAAACATACAAAACACCTGTCTGCCAGGCATGGTGGCTTACACCTGTAATCCCAGCACTTTGAGAGGCTGAGGCAAGAGGACTGCCTGAGTCCATGGGTTCGAGACCAGCCTGGGCAACTTGGTGAGACCTCATCTCTACAATAAATCAAAAAATTAGCTGGGGGTCATGGTATGCTTGTGGTTCCAGCTACTTGGAAGGCTGTGGCAAAAGGCTCACCTGAGCCTAGCAGGTCAAGGCTGTGGTGGCCCTGAGCGTGCCGCTGCACTCCAGCTTGGGCAACAGAGTGAGACTCTGATTCAAAAAAAAAAAGAAAAAGAGGAGGAAATGTACTTTCCTCTTCTCTTTTCCCCTTATTGGTCAGAATGTCAACGTAACAAACTCTGAGGCCCATGAGTAGTCATCTCACACCAAAAGACGGGCAGACACTATGTTGAGGGGCAGCAGAGCGTTAAGACAAAAGGCATCAGATCCCTTGACATGATGAAGTCATCCATCTTAAGTCAAACTTCTATTTTTGTTTAAGCGAATTAATAAGGCCTTTCATAAAGCAACCAAGCCCATATATATCCTAACATATGAATCCTTTTTAAAAAAAAAAAACAACTCAATTTAGGCTTATTAATAACTCTGAGCCAGGCCCACTGGCTCACACCTGTAATCCCAGCACTTTGGGAGGCTGAAGCAGGAGGACTGCTTAAGCCCAGGAATTTAAGACCAATCCAGGCAACATAGTGAGACCTCGTCCCTATAAAAATTCGAAAAATTAGCTGCATATAGTGGTGAATGCCTATAGACCCAGCTACTCAGAAGGCTAAGGCAGGAGGACTGACTGAGACCAGGAGGCGGAAGATGCAATAAGCTGTGATCGTGCCACTACAATCCAGCCTGGGTGACAGAGACCCTGACTCAAACAAACAAAAAAACTCTGAGCTGGGCTCAGTGGCTCAGCCTGTAATCCCGTGCCTTTGGGAGGCTGAGGTGAGTGGACTGCCTGAGCCCACGGGTTTTGAGACCTACCTGGGCAGCAAGACCTCATC